>NC_091692.1:9408939-9711969 GCF_041296265.1 Equus caballus | reverse complement strand
AGGAAAAGAAACAAACGCTAAATGGACAAAACTGATAGCACAATAACTAAAATGTTAAAGTAGTAGACAGTTTCTACTAAAGTGCTTTCATTAGTATTATTTCATTTGGTACTCAAACAACATACTGAACTCATATTATAATTTCGTTTTTGCTATATGGAGACATTGATGCACGAAGAGATAATGTGTCTTAACTAAAATAAATGATAGAACCTTGAATTAAACCATGTCTTTTGATATCAGGTCCCCATGAGCAGCAATATTTCCTTTGGTAGGTGATGTTAAGGCTGAGGCAGAAGCAGTTTCATCAGAAGCCAAGCTTGCTGTTCATAAATATCCCCTTTCAACTTGTCGAATGCAAATAAATTTTTGTTTAAAGTATATTCATCTTAAAGTGCAGATTATAAAATCTCACTATCAGAATTCAAAAAATATCTTAAATATCAACTAGGAAATACTCAATTAAGTTCCACATTAAGATAAATTTGATTATGTTCTTTTTTCAAGCTCAAAAAATTTCTTGCCTCAAATTGCTAAAGGCAGTGATGTCCAGTAAACAGTAAGTTCATTATTAACACAGGTTTTGAAGAGTCAAAAATAGTATGAGTGTCCACCATGTACCATTGACTGCAACAGGTGCTGGAAAAAGAGTGATGAAATAGGATGAATTGGAGTGCTCCCCCCATTGGATTTGTATTCTAGCGAAGAAAATAAAAATAGGGAAACAAGCGGATGTGATTATTTGAGATGGTAAGAAGTACTTCGAAGAAAATTTCTTGAAAGGTACCAAAATAGAGGATATGGGTGAAATACTTTATTTTCTATCTGAGAAATAAATAGTTCAACTGGACTAAGAAGGGGCTAGCATTCAAATGCTAGGGGATAAGCATTCCAGAAACAGTAAATTACAAATCCTTGAGACGAGGATGAGGTTGGTCTTCTGGGGAAGTCTGACCGAAGGACTGGAGTATTTTGAATGAGCATGGAGTGTGAGAGTTCGGGCCGGGGAAGTGGACAAAGGTCCGATCAGGAAGAACCTCATGGGCCATAATGAGTTTGTTCTATTTCCAATCAGAAGCCATTGGATTTTAATCAGAGAATGATCTAATGTGATAACTCCTTTTAAAGGATTACTTGTGCTGCTGCATAGAGAATGCGCTAAAGGAATGCAAAGTGCCTTTGGTACACAGTTTGCGTGAAAGTTAAAGTCTTTTATGGAAGGAGTCTTTGATTAACATCTCTTTTCCGATAGCCTGATCAAATTCCTACAGAACAAAATCAAAATAAGCATGTAAGCACTTAAACTTATCAATGGTACCATACCTCAAATTAGAAAAACTTCAGAGCTATGAATTCTAGATTATTGTCACTGTTGTTATCAAATGTAAGAGCATCCCGTGAAAGTTCTTCTCGAGATTTCCACATTGCCATATTTCATGTACATGAAGTTTAATAGGAAGTTTTGTGATGTATTTATGAAAAATATATACCCAAGCAAAGAACAATTTGTGAAAAAATAATGGTGCTTACTGAATGTTAAAACATGTTAATAGCTTTTAAATTCCACAACAAATGTCATTGACCAACTGCAATATACAAGCCTCTACGGTGAGATTTGAAATGTTAGAGTCAATAGGTATTTGCTATTATATTCTCTTATAACATTCATCTATAAGTAACACATCACAAGATAATTCTATATGAATTTATCCATGCTTTTTAAATATCCATCTTGTACTCTGACAGTAAGTCCTGTGAATACAAAATACAGACTTGTGGGTCCAACCAGTGTACAGTACTTGGAAGATAGTAGGCATTCAATTACTATTTGGTAAATAAATAAATGAATGAATAAATGAATAAAGTGAAATCTAGCCTAAGAGCAATAATGGATATTTCTCTTCCATCAATGAATCTCAAAATCAGGCACCTTTTATTGCGTAATCCTTATGCCAGGCTTTGAACCTAGCTTGGAGTGATTCTATTTATGAAAATAATGTCATACGCAGAAAAATCGGTATAACTATTCTGTTTTAAACATTGCAACTTAGGATTTGCCTCATAACAAATCCTTTTTTTGGGAAATTTACACTGCAATTTGGCTATAGCATTGATTTTTTTAATCTGTACTTCCCAAGACATATCTCAATGAGATGTATTTCTCAACTGAGCACTTTCCCACTGTGGTACTTGTCCTTTGTTTCTTGTCCATTTTTATTAGTTTTTGTTCAATATTTTTTCTTGAGACCAGTTTAAGCCATAATATTTTTCTTAACTTAAAAACACTATTCACTGAGCTTTTGATCATCATATGATAAACCAATGTAAGTATACTGATTTATAGAATTCTAATTAAAAACAAATCACCTTGACCTTATAGTTATTTCATGTAAGTTTGCATTCTTCTTCAGACTTTCTGAAATTTCAGGTAAATTTGCATTCTTTTTAGAATATTGAAAAGAGCATAGAGTTCCTTATCACTGTCTTTGAGAGTCATATCAGGAAAAGCTCCTTTGGAAGATAACTTAAGTAATTAAAGTCACACAGTACACTCTTTAGAGATAGAGATTTCATTCCCTCAGGTCAGCAGTCAGCAAACTTTCTTTGTAAAGGGCCAAATAGTAAGTATTTTAGGCTTTCCAGGTCAAGAGGCAAAATTAATAATATTATGTAGGTTATGTAACAAAAGAGAAAACAGATTTTCATAATATTGTTATTGGTGAAATTCAAAATATAAGAATAATAAATTGGTGCAGTCACTATGAAAAACAGTATGCAGAGTCCTCAAAAAATTAAAAATAGAAATATCATATCGTCTTGTTATTCCGCTTATGGATATTTATCCAAAGAACACAAAAACAAGAGTTTGAAAAGATGTATGCACCCCTACGTTCATTGCAGCATTATTCACTATAGCCAAGACTTGGAAGCGACCTAAGTGCCCATTGAGGAGCAAATGGATAAAGATGTGGTATATATACATGATGGAATACTACTCAGCCATGGGAAATGATGAAATTCAGCCATTTGTGACAACATGGTTGGAACTTGAGGATATTATGCTAAGTGAAATAAGCCAGATAGAGAAAGACAAACACCATGTGATGATTTCACTCATATATGTAAGATAAACAAACAAACAAACACATAGATACGAAGACCAGATTGGTGGTTACCAGAGAGAAAGGGGATGGAGGGAGGGTGAAAGGAATAAAAGGGCAGATATGTATGGTGACGGATGGCAACTAGACTTCTGGTGGTAAATGTGATGCAGTCTACAAAGAAGTCAAAATATAATGATGTACACCTGAAATTTATATCGTGTTATAAACCAATGTGACCTCAGTAAAAAAATTGAATACAATTTTTTGGTAGTATAGGTCTACCAATGAGAAGAATGGAGTTCTTTTTTAGGAGATGATGTTTTGATGAATTCAGCTTCAAAGTTAATGTTCCTTAGGATCAAATAAATTACAATTATTCATGTATAAAAAACTTCTTAGCTTGTAGAACATACAAGAACAGATGGAGGCAGAAATGGCACAAGTTGTGGTTTTTCACCTCCTGCAACGCGGGAGCAAGAGCAGAGTCAGACACACCAATCTCTCTCTCAGCATTAGTACTGCTACATCTTACAAATGTTTGTGTGTCTTATCCTTGCTATCATCCAGCTTAACATATTTTGTCATTTCTGATGTCTTTTTTTCTGTAATCTATAAGTTGATCTAGAAATGTTTTCTTATCTCACAAGCAGTTATTTACAAGCTACCGTTCATTTTCTTAATTCCGCTGTGCTCAGAGAACATTCTAAGTTTACAATCCTTCGACATTTCACGAGGCTTATAATATGATATATTCAATTTTTAATATGATATATAGTATTCAATTCTGCAAATGTTCACTTTTTTCTCAATATTCGCTGTGTGCCTGAAATTAATATATTTTCTGTATAATACAATTATGACAATTTTAAACTCTGTTCTACCGCCTATTAAGTAAAATGTATTTGATTGTAGATTTTTCTATTTCTCCTCTCAGGTATCTTAAATATTTTTGACTATTACGGTGCTGCATTAGTGGATGTGTACAGATTTAGAATTTAGATCTCTTTCTGGTAGATTAAAAATCATTATGAAATGCTCATTTTTATCTCTATGATTTTCTTGTAAGTGCTCTTTGTTTTGAAATTAAATACCCTGCTCATCAGTGTTTGCTATATTTTCCATCTTGTCCCCTTAATCATTCTGTACATTTATAATTAACATGTGTCTTTAATAAGCATCAGATACTTGGGTTTTATTTTATCTACTACATCTATGACAATATTTGTCTTTTATTTGCAGTATTTAATCCATTTACCAATAACCGTCAATATATTTGTGGTTATGTCGTCGTCCTACTGTTTGTTTCCTATTTTCCATATCTATTTTCATTCCTTCTTGTCTGGTTTCTTGTCTTCATTTTCATAACACAAGATACTATAACATTTTTGTTTTTTCCTCTATTAACAGGTTAATTGTATATTCCTTTATTATATTTTAATGTTTACCTAGACATTAAAACACGCATTTGTGACTCATTAAAGTCTGTAAAATTTTTATTTTTACTGCTTCACCAACAATGCTAGTACCTCAGAATACTTTAACTCTCCTTTCTTCCTTTCTCTGTTTTGCGTTACTAAGATCCGGAATTTTTGTTTTTGTTTTGTGTTCTCATGTATTTTAAACTCCAGAAGATAGCATCGTTACTCTTTTATATAGCCAATATTTATTATGTCCCACATCGCAGTGTTTCCCTCTGGGATGTTCTTCTTTAGCCTAAAGAATTTCCTTTAATATTTCTTTTAATGAAGATCTACAAATGCTGATTTCTCTTAGCAGTGATTTGTATGAATGTGTCTTTATTTTCCCCTAGCTTTTGAACTGTATCTTCCCTGGATATATAACACTATATTGGCAGTTATTGGGTTCAGTACTTTAAATATATCATTTTTGTCTGGCTTCCATTGTTTTTGATGAGACAGCTCTGTCTTATTATTTCTCCATTTTCTTTGGCTTTTTCCTTTTTTGTCTTTATGTTTCAGTAATTTACTATGGTAGGTATGATATTCTTTGTATTTATCCTGCCTATCCGTGGGTGTGTCTCTTTCATCAGTTTTGGAAAATCTCTGATCAACTTTTCAAATATTATTTCTGCCTCTTTCTCTCTCTCCTCTCTTTCTGAGACATCATCTACATGCATGCTAGACCAATTGATTGAGTCATTTATAGCTCTTATGCTCTCATCTGTACTTTTTATTTTTTCTCTCTGTTTTTGGTTATATATTTTTTACTGACCCATCTTCAAATCCAACAATCCTGCCTTCTATTTTATCTTAATTTCTATTAAACTCATATGTTGAGGTCACAGTTTCATTTGTTTGATATTTAGTTCTACAATTCCCTTTGATTACTTTTATAGATTCTCCTTATTTGCTGAACTTCTCATCTTTAAAAAAAATTTTTCTGTCTCTCTATCTCTGTTCTTGAATATATGAATCATTACCTAAAATTCTTTCAAATAGCCCCAATGTCTTCATCTCTTGTTATTTCTCTTGGTGTTTTATCATTTGGTCCCATTTCTTGTCATTTTTATTGAATGATAAGACCTGTAAATGACTTGTGATTTTCATCCAATGTCATATATTTTGTTAAAAAAAATGCATAGGCTTCAAATAGCGTTAACTTCCTCCAGAGAGAGGCCATCCTTTTCTCTAGGAGGCAGAGAGGTGTGGGTGCTCTGAGCTTAACCACATCACAGATTATGCTGATTCAAGACTGGACCACAGTTTTAGTGTGTCTCTGTCTACCTTCGATTTGCCCCGTTCTTGAGGCATGGCTCCCCAGAGATTTCAGAGGAGAACCTCTTGTTTTCACCGTCACCCTCTGCCAGCCTGACTTGAACTTTAATGCTCGTTTCACAGTCTTTTGAAAATGTCAGATAACCTGCTTTGCTTTTCAGATCTTTCGGCTTGGATTTTTAACCTTCCATTCCACAGCTTCTGAATTTGGGCAGCTGTTTTGACGGCGAATCAAGCTATTAACTTGAAACCCTTGAAGACTTGAGGTTTTTTTGTTTTCTTTTTTTCATTTTAAAACTACAAAAAGTTTTGCTCTTTTTCCAACCTCCACCAGTAGAATCCCTCAACTTGGATTCTTTTGTTTGCCTGCTGGGAAAGCCGCTGTAGTTTCAACCTCCAATCAATTAACCTTTCCAAATTTCAGTCCAAAAAGGAAGAATAAAATTGATTTTAATTTAGGAGTTTATGAGTTCATTCTCATGACTGCAATTTCAAAATTTGGAATGGTAAAGACCACTGTGTTTCAGGATATTATGAATGAGATCAGTGGCCCCTCCAAGTATTCATTAATAAAAGATGAAATATTGATGTAAAAATGTAGCATTTTTAAATTGTGTAATATAACTGTATGAATATCAGAAACTCCATCAATTAAAGTTATTTCTTGGGTTTTCTTGTCACTGAAGAGATGAGATGATGATGACAAACTTTCAAACATTCACAACAAGTTAAGTGTAAAGCATCAAAATTATTTTAAATAAGTCATGTTATTAGGCTTATCGTGGCATGTCTTATATAATTTGTGACAACATTGGTTTCATTTTCAATATTTAAGTAGGAAGAACCAAAAACTTTATGCAGTAAAAATCACTTGCACAAATTTATTTTTAATTTGGAAGAATTTTAATATAAAAGTGAAAACAATCTTTAAGTTGTTTTCAAAAGAAAAACTTGTATTGTCTTTTTAATACATCTTTTAAATTACTAGAAATCTTCTAAAATATGTGTAAGCCACATATGGATATAATGTAGGAAGTCATACATTATTTGCTGCGATTGAAGAATGTCTGAAGATTATGGAAACACAGAAAGTTATGCCAATGTCTTCTTCTAACACAAGCGGCTATTAAGGAATTGTTTTACATTGTATGCTATTTATTTTCTTTTATAATTCCTATATAAATGTAAAGTGTACCAGAAATACATTTAAAATACTTCTAAGTAAAACTAGTGACTTTGTCTCAATTTAAAAATGCAGGTACAAGCAATAGTATATCAAGACTATTTGGAAGGAAACATGAGGATTATGCTAAAAATCTCAGGTTTTTAAAGGAAAAAAATAAATTTCAATTAAATCAAGAAAGATTCTGAGAAAAAAATAGATCATGGAATCCCTTAGTATACCTTTTCTGACCATCTTAGAAGCATAAAATATAATATTTATTAGCAACAATCACGTACTAAATAGTTCAGCAAATTCCTTTTCTAGAACACAGCTATCATTCACCAGTTTACCTGATGTTGAAATGGGACTCTGCTCACATGTGACACAAGGACCCAGGCTTAAAGAGTAACCACTATCTGCGTGATTTTTCAACAGCTTACTTACTGTTCTAAATCTTATGCTTCACATACCCTTATGGAATCTTATGCCTCATCTATGGAATAAAAGGGTGTAACTAGATACTTTCTAAACATTTTGTCTCTGAGAGATTATTTGGCTCTATGTCCATTAAGGGAAGGATTTTGTGTTAATGGCATATTTCACACTTTATTATTATTGTTTATCCTCTAGAAAATTTGACTTAATGTTATGGAATCCAAACACAAAATTTCATTTGGAAATGGTTGCCTATGTGTGTGTGTGTGTGTGTGTGCATACGAGAGTGCGCGTATGCCAGAACACGAAATTATGTAAATGCTCATCCTGAAAGATCAAGTGAGATAGACATGAATTTCATCCATTTTGAACTTCTGATACTAATCCGTACTTCCTCCCTCTCACGCCTCCTTTGGACAGTAACGCGTATGAAGGTTGAATAGACCTAGTTTATTAGTCATTCATCTCTAATGCACATCTCAGCTTCATCCACGTGCCTTTTATCTTCTCCCAGGACGCTCACTACAACCTAGCAGTAGCCTTCTACAGCATCTGTTAAAAAATGATGTTTCTTTCTTTTTTTTTTTTTTTTTGAGGAAGATTAACCCTGAGCTAACTGCTGTCAATCCTCCTGTTTTTGCTGAGGAAGACTGACCCTGAGTTAACATCCGTGCCCATCTTCCCCTACTTTATATGTGGGATGCCTACCACAGAACGGTGTGCCAAGTGGTGCCATGTCCGCACCAGGGATCCGAACCAGCGAACCCCGGGCCAACGAGAAGCAGAACATGCACACTTAATCGCTGTGCCACCAGGCCTGCCCCTAAAATGATCAGTTTTTAGAGTAATTTTGACTTAACTCTCCACATTGAGAAGTGTATCAAAATGCCTCATATAATTGAAATCCTGCTATATTTTTCCTTCTGTGACTGGCTTATTTCACTTAGCACAGTCTTCTCAAGGTCCATCCATGTTGTAGCTTATGGCACAATTTCCTTCTTTTTTTAAGGTTGAATAACTTTCCACTGTATGTATATACTGCATTTTCTTTATCCATTCAGCTGTCAATGGACATTTAGGTTGTTTCCACCTCTTGGCTATTTTGAATAATGGTGCAGTGAAAATAGGAGTGCAAACATGCTCAACATCATTAATCATGAGAAAAATGCAAATCAAAATCACAATGACATAATCCCACACCTATTAGAATGACTGTCAACAAAAGAAAAATCTCCAGAAAATAACAGAGTTTGCAAGGATGTGGAGAAATTGGAACACTTGTTCCAATTAGTGGGAATGCAAAATGGTGCAGCCACTATGGAAAACAGCGTGAGAATTTCTCAAAAAATTGAGATAGAACTACTACGTGATCCAGCAGTCATATTTCTGGATGTTTATCCAAAAGAATTGAAAACTGGATCTTGAAGAGATATTTGCACTCTTTGCTCATTGCAGTGAACTTGTTTTTACAGTCAAAAATCTTAAATAGTTTTTAAAAAGCAGAAGTCATATTTCCTAAAATTGTTAGCAGTGAATATCAAAGATAATGAAGAAGATAGTTGGGCAGGTGGGCTAATTACCATTATTTTATTTCATGTCAATGAAATCATATTGAATAGTAGATTAATAAGATTTTTTTAAGTGGAACAATTTAAAGTGATAATGCAAATATACATTTACTGTAATAAAATGGTTCAGTAGATAGCTAGTTAGAGATACAATGATGGAAACACAAATTTAAACCAAAGTTCTAATTTGATAATCGAATATATGTGCAGGAAACATTAAACAAAAGAGACTACTTTGAGTAAGCCATTTTATACAATGGAGCAAGGTAATAAAGCCATGTCTCACACTACTCTAGAGCTAATACAAAATTTTTTTGGCATAAAATATATAGAATAATAAAGATATATTTGACTTTTTAAAAGACGAAGTACACTTATTTTTGAAACATTACTGTGTTAGAGCACTGGGACTTTAAAATCTGAAATAGAAATCGAGATTCAGACATTCAGATACTATTTTATTTGGAGTCTATAAAGAAAGAATTATGTTTTATTGTTTTTCATCCTTCTTTGCAATGGAGAGAAAAGGAGAAGGAACAAAAATAATAAATTTATTGGAAAAAAAGTTGAGGTCAATGTAATAAAAATGCCACTCAAATATTAGCCATCTCTTCTTTGCTATTTGGCCTGAACCCGGGCCATATTAACACAACTCAAGATAAAAAATTAAGACTTTTTTTGGCCAAATGAGTAGTATTCCACAGAAACTGTGCCCTTTCTCATTCCATTTTACTTCTTGGAGTGTTTGGGAGAGGAAGGGAATTCATTATCTGCTTTACCTCATGGCGGTGACAACAATGACAAAATTCAGTCGATACCCATGAGAACTTATTCATTTCATCATTAAATACTATTTATTGTTGGTCATCAGGAGAGTCACTGGGGTGCTATCCATGCTACTGGAGGCATTTGAATCCATAGAAGCAACCAGAAGGGGTGTGAATGTAGTTTGGGGAGACAACAGGGAAGATTTCTTAGAGAAGATTATATAATGGAGAGACAGTTGCTAAACTTCCCATAAAAAGACTTTTTGTGAAAATACTCATAAAAACCTTCTCCTTCTAAATGTACCCATATTTCTGTCTATCATTTCCCTCCTTTTCTCACAGGAAGATGAGTCTATTCTCTTCTAAACAAAGCTGGTCTCTTATTGCAGCTTTTACTTCCCCAGGGCCCTGTTCCATTGATTATCACTTCTTTCTTGAGTAGTTAATCTTCTCATTTTCTATTCACCTTTTACACTTCCAACTACAAGCATTTTTAATGATTTCCTTTCGTTACAAAGAAAAAAAAGCACCTATCTTCCAACTTTCCCTTCACTTATCCACTGCCTTTTTCCTGTTCAAGGACAAACTTCTTACAGATGTAAGCTACTTCCTCCAGCTTGCTCAGGCCTCTACAGAAACACCCTCTCTAAGGTCAACAGAGACCCTCTCAATGCTAAATACAAGAGCTTCTCTACCCAGAACCTACTTGAATACTTCATACGGGTACAACATTTGACTTTGAGCACCATCCCTTCGTTGAAAATGAACTTTACCTTTAGCTTCATCTATAATATTCTTTTAGTTACTTATTTAAATCTATCATGTTGGCTCTTCTTCCTAAATTCCTTTCTTGAAAGTTCTTGTAACTCTATGTTGCTTCCGCATTCTTCACATTCCTTTGTTGCGCTCAGCTCTTTAAAGTGGTTAAGTCTTGGCCCCAGACACCCTGGGCTTGAATTCTGTTGTATAACTTTGAGCAAATTGTTTTCTGAGCCTTAATGTACTCAAAAGTTAAATGAAGATAATAATTGTGTTGATTTCATAGGGTTTTAATGAGGATCAAATAACATTACGTGTACAAAGTTATTGACATAGTGCCAAGAACTTTAATTAATAAATGGGAGATATTACTACAATTGTTGTTCATAATAATACTTTCTGATCTAACATACTGATGACTCCTGAATCCAAGCTCTAGACCAACACTATCCATTGAACTATTTTATGATGATAAAAATGTACAACTTGATGTTTAATATGGCAGCCAGTAATCATATATGACTTTTGAAATGTTTAAAATGTGGCTTGTGAAGAAGGAGCTGAATTTTAATTTTACTTCATTTTAATTAATATAAATTTAAATAACCACCCGTGTCCAGGGACTACTATATTAGACAACACAGCTCTAGGTCTTTATTTTGAACTTCTTATAAGACCTTATGTTTGCAAAGTTAAAATGTCTAACAATCAACTCCCCCTCCTATATAGTATAGAACATGCTACTTTTCTGAATTCCCTGTTTCGGTTAATGGCATCACCATTCACCAAGGCAACAATGTTCAAATGCTATGTGATGTATTAGGATTCATTCTGAAATGAAAAGAGCATGACCTTTGAATCAAACACACCTGGCTTCAAATAGGGCATCTCCATTTCCTTGGCATTTGACCTTGGGCAAATTAAATAACCTGCAAGAGTCTCATTTTTTTTCACTTGTAAAATAGAAATAAATATGCGTATCACGCAAGGCTGTTATCAGGATTAAATGGCATAGCATACGTAAAACACCTGGCATAGTGGCTGGGCATATAAATTTCATAAATATACATTACCCCTTCTTTTGCCTCCCATTTCAAATGGATTAACAGATCTTATTGATCTCCTGCTGAAATATTTTATGACTCTTTCCTCTGTTTCCAGTCCCATTGAATATATTCTTATTAATCTTCTTCTCATCAAATTTTTCCAGTAGAATAGCCTCTTAATCAATATCTCTTCCCCAATTTTCTTTTATTAGTCTCTCTTATTCAACTTTCCTCTAAATTTCTACAAAACAGCTTTCCAAAACATAGGTCTGATCCTGTCCCTTACTATTTATTGCTTTATAATTTTACTACACAAGTATGTAATTCTGTATCGCATGGTTCTAACTTTTATAAACTGAGTGGTATCACAAGTGTATCATAGAATAAATATCCTTCTGCAACTTTCAAACTTGCATCTTTAGGGTCCACAATTATGGTTTTAGGTACACATAACTCTCATTTATTTATTTTTATACTTTAGCACATTTAAAAAATATGCAACAATTTATTTAGCTATTTTTCTCTTGATAAACACTTAAGTTTGCTTTGAACATTCTAGTATAGTTTTCCTTATGAACACAAGCAAAAATTTTTCTAAGATACACACCTATTTCTTACATACAATAAGGTGACACTAAGTGTCCAGCACACTGAATTTTGCATGTGTATACACCTTTGTAATCACTGCCCAATCAAGGTATAGAATAGCTCCAGGACCTCAGAAGGCCACTATTAACTCCCATCAGGAACACAATTCTGAGTTCTATAACTCTATCCTCATGTTCTGAAACTTCATGTATATGAATGGACTCTTTCGTGTCTAGCCTCTTTTCCTAAATATTCCATTTATAAGATTCACCTGTGCTCTGCATGTAGCTGTGGTTCTCCCTCTCTCCATTGCTTTTCAGCATCCCCTTATATGAATACACCATGACTTATTTATCCATTGTACACCTAATGTGTATTTGAATTATTTCCAGTTTTTTGCTGTTAAGGGTAAAACTTCTACGGAATGGACATAAGTAATCATTTCTCTTCAGGTTATTCCTAAGAGTGAAATTGCTAGATCCTAGGGTAAGTACATTTTTAGCTATAGATGATACTCTCCATACCAATTTTCAATGTAGATTACCAATTTATACTTTTCCCAGAAATTTCTGAGAGTTTCAGTTCACATCCTGAGCAATACCTGGAATTCTAGTTGCCATTCTCGTGTTTCTAGTAATATCATATTATGGTTGTGCTTCTATTTCACTGATAACTGATGTTTTAAAATATCTTCTCATGTGATTATTAGCATTTGGATATCTCTTTTTGTAAAGTGCTTTTCCAAGATGTTTAGCAATCATTTTATTAGGTTTTTGGCTTTTTGTTTTTGATTTGTAAGTTTTTTTACATAGCCTGCAATGAATCATTTGTTGAATATATGTATTGCAAATATCTTCACCTTCTCTGTGGCTCGATTTTCCCCACTGAACGTGTGTTTGATGAAAATAAGTTATAAATTTTCATAAAGTACATTTTGAAAATATTTATTTTATTTTTAGTGATGTTGTAGTATATTGCTTATACTATAAGTTCATGAAAATATTCTCCTATGTTTTCTTCTTTAAGCTCTATTGTTTTAGATTTTATATTTATTTCTATGATCCATCTGGAATTAATTTTTGTGTATGGTTTGTGTAGGGTCAGGGTCCATTTTTTTTTCCATATGGATATTCAATTGACCCACCTCCATTTATTGAAAAGACAATCATTTCCCCCACTGAATTGTGGAGGTGGCTTTGTCATAAATCAGGTTACTATATTCGTGTGAGTCTGTTTCTGGAATCTGTATTCCCTGGCAATGAAATTTTTATCTTTCTACCAATTCATACTGTATAAATTTCTGTCGTTTGAAAATGTTTTATAGATGGTAATTCTTTTAATTTCCTTTTTTTTAAGATTGCATTTTCTATTCTAGAGTCTGGGTTCTTTGTATTTCCATATATATTTTGGAATTTAGTTTGCCAACATCTAGAAATATCTGCTACAGTTGTATTGGAATTGCACAGAATTGAAAACTTAAAATTGACCTCAACAATATTGAGACTTCTATTCTAAGGATATGGTATTTCTCTCCATTTATTTAGGTCTTCTTTAATTTTTTAGTTTACTCTGTAGAAGTTTTACACATCATTTGCTAAGTATATTCCTTGTTATTTGAAGGCTATTGATACTAATAAAATGACATTGTTTTGCTTTAATATTCTACTTGGTTGTTCCTAGTTTATAGTAATACAATTGATTTTTATACATTGATTTCTATATAGCAATTTAACTAAATTCATTTATTAATTCTAATAATTTATCCAAGCATTCTTTCAGATATTTTTTGTATACAATCATGTGCCTTTCAAACGATGACAGTTTTATTTTCCCATTCCAATATTATAATTTTTATTTCTTTTTCTTGCCTTATTGCAGTGGCTAGAATTTCTGGAGGGATGGTGAGTGTCACCTCTATCTCTTTTCCAGGCTCACATGAAAAACATTTGATTAATTTGCTGTAGGTGTTTCTTTGACACCATTTATCGTACAATGTGTTTATCACATAAATGTGTGCCTATATATTTATAAGTTGAAAAGTATATCATAAATAATTTTTGAATTTTATTAAATGCTTTTTCTTTAGTCTACTGATAAGATTGGTTTGCCTTTCTCCTTTATTCTTTTTAATGTCAATAACATGAATATTAGGAGCCGGCACAGTGGCGCAGCTGTAAAATGTGCACATTCTGCTTCGGCGGCCCAGGGTTTGCAAGTTTGGATCCCGGGTGTGGACATGACACCTCTTGGCACACCATGCTGTGGTAGGAATCCCACATATAAAGTAGAGGAAGATGGGCATGGATATTAGCTCAGGGCCAGTCTTCCTCAGCAAAAAGAGGAGGATTGGCAGCAGTTAGCTCAGGGCTAATCTTCCTCAAAAAAACAAATAACATGAACATTAAACCAAACTTTGCACACATCACTAGATTCAAATTACCAATATTTTGTGCCAGAGTTTTGCATGATAGATGTTGACCCATACTGATTTTCTTAAATTACTCTTGCCAAGCTTTGTTATCAAAATTCTGAAGTCCTCGTAAAAAGAGTTAGAAAGTTTTTTATTTTCTTCCCTCTTCTCTAGAAGAATTTTCATAACCTATTCTTTCTTCCTTTAATATTTGGTGGAATTCACCACAAATTCCCTCTGGGAATGAAGTTTTCTTTGGAAAAAGATTTTCGTTATGAATTATTTAAAAAAACACATGTAGTACTATTCTTTTTATATTCTTTCATTTATTTTTGAAAATTTGTTTTTCAAGATATGTTTCTATTTCATCTCAGTAGATCTTTTTGGACACGAAATTACACTCATGTGCCACATAATGATGTTTTGGTCAGTGATGGACCACATATATGACAGTGGTCCCATAAGACTAGTACCACATAGCCTAGATGTGTAGTAGGCTATACCATCTAGATGTATATAAGCACGGAAGGAAAGGAAGACATTTTCCTGTACCCTTCTAGATTCTTCTGGAAAGTCTAAAAATTAAATTGATATGAGGCAGATTAACAGGAGAAAAACAAACAGAAGTTTAATAATATGTATACATGGGAGAAACCCAGGAAAACTGAGTAACTCACCAAAATGGCTGAAGCCGTCACTTTAAATATCATCCTCAGCTAAAGGCAAAAGAAGATGTTGGGGTGGGGGGAGTCAGGTACTTCAAGAGAAGGAAGACAATTCACAGGTAGATGAAAAGGAGCCAACATTTGGAAAACAAGTGTTTGGCCACACAGAAACAGAAGAACATAAAGGATGTTATGTTAAACAGAACACAGAGGGTGTCTATGTTAAGGTGATACCTCACTTCCTGAGACAGGTTTTTTTACTCTGAATTCTTTTAGGCAATTAAGGGAGAGGTAACAAGAAAAATTTTCTGAGTCTTTTGTTTCTTAAAATAATGAGGCTAAAATAATCCTTGTGTTAAAGAGACACATTTTGGGGGCTGGCCCTGTGGCCGAGTGGTTAAGTTCGCGCGCTCCGCTGCAGGCGGCCCAGTGTTTCGTCGGTTCGAATCCTGGGCGCGGACATGGCACTGCTCGTCAGACCACGCTGCTCAGCGTCCCACATGCCACAACTAGAGGAACCCACAACGAAGAATACACAACTATGTACCGGGGGGCTTTGGGGAGAAAAAGTAAAAAATAAAATCTTTAAAAAAAAAAAAAAAAGTGTAAAGTCGAGAAAATTAAGTTGTAGAATTCCTGTATCTTTAAAAAAAATAAAAATAAAAAAAAAAATAAAGAGACACATTTTGGGGTGGCAAATTTTGTTCCCCTTCAGCATACACTATCATGCTCCCACAATGACCAAATTGCTTATTGACCCATTTCTCAGAACGTATCCCCATCATTAAGTGAAAGATGACTGTACTTTTTCTCTCTCCTTTTTCTCTATTGGCCCATCTTGATCAAATATTTCTCTTTTTATAAAACACTCTTCTTAAAGTGTAGGTGACAGAGAATAAAATGCACATATTTCAATTGCATAATTTGAAAAGTTTGCCTTATGTATACACTGTGAAACCATCATGTCTCCCAAGAGATTCCTCGTTCCCCTCTGTAATCCCTACCTCTTGTCCTTTCCCGTGCCTTTTCCCCTGCCTAGGCAACGACTGATTTGCTTTGTATCACTGTAGGTTAATGTGAATTCTCTGGAGTTTTATATAAGTAGAATCACTTAGTATGTGTGTATATATATATATATATATATATATATATATATATATATATTTCTGTATGGCTTCTTTTATGATCCTAATTTTTTTTCAAGATTCATCCAGTTGTATCATGCATCAATGGCTTATTCTGTATTATTACTGATTAATATGGTATGAATATACTGCAGTTTGGATATTTGGTTATTTCTAGTTTGGGGCTATTATAAATAAAGGCACTCTAAACGTTTGTGCACAAATCTGTGTGTGGATGATACTTTCATTTATCCTGGGTAAATACTCAGGCACAGAATGGCTGGGTCAAATGACAGGTAAATTCTTAACTTAAAAAGAAAACGAAAACCAAAAATAACTGCCAAACTCTTTTGAGAGTGGTTGTGCTATTTTTACATTCACATCGGCAGTAGATGTGCCTCATTTCTTTCACATTTGCAATAACACTTGGTATGGGATATCTTTTTAATTTTACCTATTCTAATATATGTGTAATGGTATGTAATCGTGATTTTAATTTGCAATTCTCTATTGACTAATGATATGGAAAACTTTTACATTGCTTACTAGTTACCTCTACCTGTTCTATGGTGATATGTGTATTGAAACATTTTCCTAGTTATTGTTGGATTTATGTATTTATTACTGACTATCGAGAGTTTACATGTTCTGATTACAAAGCCTTTATATAATGTATGATGTGCAGATATTTTCTCCTCGTCTGAGTCTTTCCATTCTTCTAGCAGTGTCTTTGAAGAGCAGAAATACACAATTTTTCTGAAGTCAGGCAGATTATTTTTCTTTCCTGCATTATGCTTTGGGTGTTATAGCTAAGAAATCTTTGTCAAAACCAAGGTTGTAAAAATGTTTCTCCCATGTTTTCATTTAGAACTCTTATAGTTTTAAGTTTTACTTTTAGATCTATTTTATATTTTAGCTGATTTTTGGTGTGAGAGTTTTGTCTTTTTTTTCTTTAATGGACAACCGTCAGGTTTTGAAAAAGATGATCCTTTCTTCACTGAATTGCCTTTGCAGCCTTTTCAAAAATCAATTGAGTGTGCATGTGTATGTATGTGTTTCCATTGGTCAACTGGTATGTCTTTACACCAAGATCACAATATCTTTATTACTGAGGTTTTGTAATAGTTTTTGACATCAGATGTTGTTAGTATTCTAATTTTATTCTTCTTTTTCAAAGGTTTTTGAGCTATCTTAAGTTCTTTGCCATCCCCTGTGAATTATAGAATCACCTTGTTAATATCTACCAAAGAAGACTTCAGGAATTTTTATCGAATTGTGTTGAATCTTTGTCAGATTTATCTCTATTTAATACTTTTATGGTATTAGTATTGTAAATAGCATTTTTAAAAATTTCAATTTCTTGCTGTTCATTACTAATATATAGAAGTACATTTGGTTTTATATATTGGGCTTGTATACTTTATCAACTTGATTCTAAGTTATACAAGTTTCTTTGCTTTTTGTAGTAGATTCCATAGTATTCTCTACATAGATAATTATGTTGTCTTTGAATAAAGACAGATTTGCTTCTTCCCTTCTAACCTTGGACATTCTTTTTTCCTGGTTACTGTACTCTCGAGGGCCTCCAGCACAATGTTCAATAGAAATGGTTGACTGGACTTTGTTCTTGATCTTATGGGGAAAGTATTCAGTCTTTTACCACTAAATGTGCAGTCTGCTAGGTGTTTTTAAATGAACTTAGTCAGTTTGAGGAAGTTTATTTTGATTCCTAATTTGCTAAATTTCTGAAAGGAATGGATATTAGCTTTTGTCAAATGATATTCCTATATCTATTGAGATAATCATGACCTTTTTCTTTTTACATCAATTAATACAGTGAATTATATCAATTTATTTTCAAATATTAAACTAAATTTGTATTTCTGGAATAAACCACACGACTTTGAAGTCCAATTATTTTACTCATTTTAGTTTGCTAAAATTTTGTTAATTTTTTCATCGATGCTCATGGAAGATAGTCATCTGTAGTTTTCTTGACTTATCTTTGGTTTTGGTATCAGAGTAATGCTGGCCTCATAAAATAAATTAGGAAGCATTTCTTCCTCTTCAATTTTTCTGGAAGAGTTTTGGTAGAATTGGTATGACTTCATCTTTAATTGTTAGCTCTGTTTCATTAGGGAAGTCACCTGGACCTGAAGTTGTTTTTTGTTGGTCTGTTTATTTGACAAAAGTTTTAGCAATTTAATTTAATAGCTCTCAGGCTATACAGGTTATCTATTTCTTCTCAAATGAAATTTGGTAGTTTGTGTCTTTCAACAATGTTCCCTTCCACCTAAATTTTTTAGTTTATCTAAATAACAAGGTTTTTCATAATAATTTTTATTTTCCTTTTAATATTTGCAGAATTTGTATAGAGGCCACATCTGTCATTCATGATATTGGTGATTTGTAGATTCTCTCTTTTTGTTCATATTAATCTAGCTAGAGGTTTACCAATTTAATTGATCTCAATGAACTATAGTTTGGTTTTATTAATTTTGCTCTCCTGTTGGGCTTTCTATTTCATTGATCTCTTTTATGATTTTATTATTGCCTCACTTCTGAGTACTAACAGTTACTTTGGCTCATCTTTTTCTAGTTTCTTAAGGTGAAAGTTGAGGTAAATAAATTAATACAGATATTTAGTGTATTTAAAATAGTGATTTAATATAGGTATTTATTGTATTTTTCATCTCAGACATTCCAGTTTTCATTTCTAGAGACTTGATTTAATTTCTAAAATTTTTTTTAAAATACTGTACATGTCTCTACTTAACTTTTTGGTCATATGAGGTACAGTAAGATCTTTTAATGTCCTTGTCTATGAAGGCTAATATCTGTGTCAGTTCTGATTCAGTTTCAATGTATTGATTTTCACCTCATCACATTATATTTTTTTGCTTCTTTGTATTCTTGGGTATCAAATGTTGGGCTCACCGCTTGGTGGTTTTCTTCTCTTTTGAATCGTAGTTCCTCAAATCCTCGTTGCCTCTGTAGATCTCCAATAGCTTCAAACATAGCCTTCATTACGTTTCTTTGTGTGTACGATTCTTGAAGTTTTCTAATTGTTCTCAGTAGATGATTGGCATAAAACAAGCTAGGCTGTCATTGCTGGTAGTGAGATTTCCCAACTATTTCATTTTGATCAGAAAATAAAATAGTAATTTAAAAAAAAATTCCTAGCTGGAAACAAGTTACTTGACAGTAAATGCTTCTTAATAAAATCAGAGGTTTATAAGTTTCCTCTTTGACTTTTGAAACTCTGGAGTTCTCTCCCCAGCTCCCTATTCCATAGAGACTAAATAATAAATTTATTCCACAGCAAAACTTCACTTGAAAAATCTGTACCAGAAAACTGTCAAGTCCTGGATGGCAGAGACTTATTCATCGTTGATTCCCACTCTACCTCGTCCAGAGTCTTGACCTTTAGTTTTGAAATAAAGTAGTATTTCGAGTTTAAGTAATTATTTTGGAGAATAATATTAAAAATATTTAAAAAGCACTTAATGTGTACTGATCACTGTGCTAAATGATTTAGCTATATTATCTTATTTACTCTGCATAGGAACATTACCATGTATGTTTAATTCCCATTTTACAGATGACAAATCTGAGGTCTAATTAACTCATCAGGTCGTGAGAGCTTGTTGAAGCTAGTACTATACCCAGACAGGGTAAATTCAAATCTTGCATAAAAATCTTGCACAAAAAATCTTTTCATATTCTCCCCCAAAAGACAGCATATTTAGTTTTTGCTTTGTTCATTTGAAATCATATGGCAAATTCCATAGCTAATTTTTTGTGTACCCTAGGAGTTATATTAGAAAATTAGGTGATCGGGATTCTGACAATTTTATTTGTATTGACAATTATAGAGAAAATGCATTTTAGAATTAGAAGTTGCTTTCAGGACAAACATGGGTCCTTGCTATAATATTATACTTCCAATTCTCTTCTGTAGCAGTAAACGAGTTGTGGCTTGGATCCTGTTATTATTTATTCATCCCTTATGCTGGCTGAACGCCTGCTTGGTTTAGGCTGTATGCCTCTCTCCCTTTGCCTTCTTCTGTGCTGTGCTCCTTTTCTGTGCTTCAGTTCTCGGCTCTGACATAAACTCCCATCCAGCCATAAACTCCCATCACCCACCTCTTCCCCTGACTGTGAGCTCCTTTATTGCCCAAGGTAATGCTTTGCCTGCCATGACTCCCTTAAAAATTTACCTTGATTCTTTCCCAAAGGAGCAAAGCTGGCCCTAAATTCTGTCACCTCCACTCTTTCCCTGATCTGAAGATAAGGCTAGAATTTTACAGCTCATTCAGTGCAGACTAGAGACCATAACTCAAAGGAGGCAAGTGACCTGCCATGTAAGGTCACTCACTCAGACAGTGGCAGCCCAGAATCAGAGCCCATATCTCTTGATTCAACTTGAATAGAATAATAATAACCCATAAAATGTACTGTGAACACCAGAAAAGAAGGATAGTCCACTTATCTATGCAAATCTACAGCAGTGTATATAAAGACCTCCTGAAAAGCAGAGACCCAAGTAAACATATAAAGATATACCACTTTTCCACAATTCAAAGATGATCATTTACCAACATTTTAATGTTTTTGAAGCTTACTGTTGTAAGTATACGCACAATTACAACTGTTTTTCCTTATTTATTTTTCCCGAAAAAAAAAATTAACAATGTGTCTTAGGATCCAGGAAATTACTGTTTATCAATTTGTCTCTGCATATTTATCTCATTGTAGACATCATAGGCTTCAGACTCATTATCCAATATACGCTCTTAATAGATGATACAACCATCTTATATTGACGGGTTTTGGTCATAGCAAAACACAAGTAAGAACAGAAAAATAAAAATCATTCTTTTTTCCAAGACTGTAAATATCTGTTTTTAAAATGCCTTATTTACAGTAGAACCATATAATAATAATTGCACTGAGTTTATTATTTTGTTAATTATTAACTGTTATTATTAATTATTAATAGTTTTTCTACTTTAATTATGACAATGAAATTTTGAGTAAAAATGATACATTTCATTGCAATCATTCAAACAATTTTGTATGGATTTATACTTTCTTGTGCAAAGTGCTGATGATCTTTCTATCTGTTTAGAGCATTGAAAGAAAGGTAAAACAGGTTTAAAATGGGTATAAATTATTCATAGCATTTTTATTCAGTTTTCCATTAAAGAAAAAAAAATCAAAGGTATTTTTTTTCTGCTCTTAAAACAGATTTGAACTCTTTTGCCCACTGGATCAGTAACATGATGTCATAAGGAATATGAGTTATTTCACCTCAGTGTCCATACAGAGGCCCTTGTCTCAGGTCTTTGCAACTTTCACAGAGACAATTCCTGCATAGACATGAAAATTGTATTTAGGCTTAATTTTGCAACTATATAAACCCATCTTGTAGTGGTAGGCACTAAATTATGGGTTCTTAAGTTTGGTTTCATGTGATTTTATTTGCTTTGTTTTCAGTATTTGGTATGAAATTGGCAATAGAGAATGAGTTATCATGCACTTAACGGTCTCTCTTCTGTGTGCTATTTTTCTGCTGATGTTAAAAGAAATTTAGTCTGATAAATTAAAGGGAAAAACCGCATCTCTAGTTAAAGTGTTCGAGTTATACGTTATGTTCCTTTATAAGTAAAAATAGAAGTTTACATGCTGAATAATGGCCATGCACCAAACACTGCGAATTCGTAATTTCACCATAAAGAGACCCAGAAATTCGACACACAGGAAGATTATAACCTCAACATCTATTTCAAGAAGAACAATCATTCTGAATGCACTGTGTGTCTAATACAATCGGACTTTAAATTCAAGATGGTCAAGAATTTGGGATGTTTTAAAATTAAAGTTGTAATGTTTTCCACATCGTTGATTTTAGACAATCTAGTAGGTTAAAGGCCTAACTGGGTAACCTTAGCAGCATTGTTGCATGTGCTGATGGAATGTTACATATTAATGAGGCCGAACAATGATTATTTTTTAAAATTTTCTCCTTTCAGCCTTTTGTTAGATCATGGGAACAATTTGACTTTTGTTGCATAGGAAACTTTATTTGGGTGACGTTTAACTAAGAATGTTAGGTACAATACTGAACACAAGCAACCAAAAACACAAACATTGCATGTATGATAGTATTATAATTTTTACATAATACTGTTAACGATGACCATATAACATTGTCAAAATGTGCTAGGAACAGTTTTGGAGTCTTTAAACTGTAGACTATGAGAAGATTATGCTTACTTAGTTGACTATAGCATTGCCAGTGCCTAATAAAGATTCAGCACATATTAGATGAACGTTGTGGAAACTAATTTGTTTGCCTCGCCCATCAATATAGATTTTGTAGTCATGCCTCCAACATGTTTGTTTACTTATTTACTTACTTATTTTTTGCCAAGGAAGATTCACATTGTGCTAACATCTGTGCCAGTCTTCCTCTATTTTGTATGTGTGTCGCTCCCACAGCATGACCGCGACGAGTGGTGTATGTCCCTGCCCGGGAACTGAACCCAGGCCGCTGAAGCAGCACACGCCACACTTAACCACCAGCCCCCAACATGTTTAGTTATTTATTTAAAGCCCGCTGAATACCATTGAACTATCGTATTATGTACATTATGAAACATATACAAAAAGAGAAATGGGAAAAGTGAAATAAAATGGAACATCAATAGAACTAGGTTTCTCTTACTTTGCTGTGTAGACCCCTGCACATATTACCCCAGCCTGCCAGTTCTTTCTGTGGAAGTGTTATCCAAACCTACATTTGGCCCAGTGAAAGACTTTTTAAGAAACTGTAAATAAGTGCAATTCTCTTTGCTGTTCAAGAGATACTCATTATAGTCTGGTCTAGTCTAGTTTATTCTTATTTTATTTCCATATTTCTGGACATCTTGTGACTGCTCCAATTTTCTTCAAACTCACACTATATGACTTTCATGCAACTGAACAGACTTCTCTAAATATTGGTACCCATTTCACACAAAAGGAACCCTATAACTAAGTAACTATATAATTTCATGTCCAAACCAACGCACTGTTAATAATTATTAAGTTCACCAAGATAATAGGTGTAAACAGTGCTGTCCTGGGAAAATAGCAGCTTGTATTTGCCTGACCAATGATGGTTTTTATGAGGTACAAGTGAAATAACCATTGTCCCATTACGTCTCCCCTGAAATCCTTTGTTTCTGTGAAAGTTACTTGTGTATTATTGTTTAAAGTTCTTACTAATTAAGCTAGCATTGTCTTTTAGGTCCCTCTAAGTTTCTCATTAAAAAAATTTAGTCTTTGACATTTTATGAATATTTCCTTCCTTCTGAACTTTCGAAATCTTTTATATAGTAACAAAAAATTTTTTGAAAAGATTTGAATAAAATAGATTGCTGGGTATTTTTTTTCCTTTCTTTTAGACAGTGGTAAGACTAAAATGTATATGAGAAGAAAAATGCCAGACAAAAAAGTGTTCAGAGACGGAGTGTGTAACTTAAAGGAAAATACACAACCCCAAAATGCCCTTTGCTGTATACACCACAATAAAGTTGTTACAGGGACCTGTTTAGTGAAGATTTGTAAGGGAAACGATCCTCAGTTCGAGAAAGTAGAAACATTTTTCTCTCCGTCGATTTGACACTACTTTGCAAAGAAAAGGCTAATTTGTTTATTCACTTTTATTTATGCTTCAGTTATAACAGTACGACATATAATTTTATTAGGCCAAATTATTGTATGTGACACTTTTTAGTGCATAATCCTTTACTCTGTGATGTTAACTACACAATTGCTTGGGGTGAGAGGTACCTCAGGTCAGAAGACAAGATCTGGCTGGATTGAACCAGCTAAACTAAAATTAATGGGTTTTGATCTATCAGATTTCAGAATGTATTTTAATTTAATTAATTTGAGTTTAAATTGAGTTCATTTCTCAGAAAAATTCTTAAGAGCACAGTTAATTAGCTAAGGCCCAAATTTGCCAGCTGATTCTAAATTGATGAGGGATTTCGTCTGGACTCTTAATTGCTATATTTGCCTTTTTAGAATCACAAATTCAAAGTCCACGAAAAAGCTGATAGCCAATTGCATTAATGTATTACAGAGTAAGCATATATTAACAAGAAACATTATCGGAACTGTGTGCAATATTTTGAAAAAATGAAAATTAATATGTATGATAGCAAAACCGTGATTGTGTTTTTCAGATATCGCTGGAAATTCAGTAGGAAAAGGTCTTTGCTTGAGGGAAAAAGAATGCATTCTATTGAATAAAAACTGTTACAAAACAGTGAGTATTATGCTTTCTGAGAATGGTAAATTTAAAGGATACTTTTTCAAACAAATTTGAAAAATGCAGCTATTATCAAAAATACTTTGCCTGTGTAACTGGTTTTGTGAAATATACATAGCACAAAGTAATTTTAAGTAGTCCATTTTCATCTGTAGTGAAGAGGGTACTCTCAAATCAAAGTAGTACATCCAACACTCCAATATACTGCCATAATAATCATTTTAAGACTAGAAAACCTCTATAATTCTTTCAATAGAGCACAATGTATACCTTTACACTTATATTGAGTCAGAAATGGTATTCATATTTCTATCTAGAAATTATGGAAGAAAAACAATGTCTTCATTTGGATTAGAGACGTTTGAGGAAAACTCTGATGAACCTATTGATTACAAGCAATATCTCAAAAAAATAAATCTTAAAATTAGGTATTGACTAGTAATGTTTTCATAGTGATGCTATAGTAATGGAAACTGATGCCTAAGGCTGCTAAGTTATTAATGATTTGAAAATTTGAAAGTCTTGTTCAAGTGCATTGAGATTTCATGTATTGTTAGGTTCAGAGAGTTAAATGATTTTGTGTTTAAGTAGTATTATTTTATTTGTAAATACTTCAAAACCCTTAAAATATATATTAGGAGTGTTCTGCCTATTTAGTTCATTTTCCACTGACATGTAATTTGTAATAATAGTGAAATGATAAACCAAATGGCCTTTAGCTACTTAGAATAAGATACAAAAGGTAGTAGATAACAATGGGTAAGACTTAATTCTTGCTCAGACGATCTTGAGATCAAACCCCAGCAAATTAGTATCTGTGTGAACTGTAACGAGTTGCTTAAACTTCCTGAACTTAAGTTTTTTATCCGTAAAATAGAGATAATGGTAATACCCAACTCACATGGTTACTGTGAGAATTTACAGGAAAAAAAGCACAGTTCTTAGCGTAGTGTCTAATATGAAAAATATCATTATTATTTTTAAGATATTGAATCCCTAATACAGAAAATAATATTCTGAATTCTTTCCTTCCTTCCTTCCTTCCTTCCTCCTTTTCTTCTTTCCTTCCTTCGTCCTTTCCTCCCTTTCCTCTCCCCCTCCCATCCTTCCTCCTTTCCTCCCTCTCTCTTTCTTTCCTCCCTTCCTCCTTTCTTCTCTCCCTTCCTCCTTCTCTTCCTCTCTCTCTCCATTTCTTCCTTCCTTCCTTCCTTCCTCTCCCTTCCTTCTTTCCTCCCTTCCTTCCTTTCTTCATTCCTTCTTTCCTTCCTTCCCTCCTTTTTTCCTACATTTCTGTCTTGCAGGATTTTACCTTTGCTATAATCCAGTGACTCCATGTGTTTTCTGTTCTTTCTATCTCTAAGCAGGCAGCTATCTTGTGCCTGCTTAAAGCTGTGTTGAAAACAACCAGACATTTTAGTTCACGTGTTGAGAGGCAATGAGGGGACACATTTGGACTTGATGACTAGGACAATGCCAATCTCAGAGATCCTGGATTTTGAGCTGAATAGAGTGACTGTATGGGAATTGAGGTCCTCTCGCCTAGGGAGGGCCTGATTGCATTCTCTGTGTGGGAAAAAGGGTGAAATGGGTATTTTGTGACCAAAAGAAAGAAGGAGTGGCAGAGAGTGGCTAGTTGTTCACTATACCCCTTGCTTCTCTCCGGTAGAGTCCTTTGTAGTTAGGAGTAGCCACGGGCAGAATTCTGCCCAATTGAACGCAGGCTGAAATTATTTAAGTCACATCTCAGTCTGACCCATAAAAACCTCCCCTGTACTACTCTACTGTCTCTTTTCCCACACATTGACTGAAACTTGATTACCCTAAGTCCCCAGGGAGTGCTAGGGACGCAATTTGGAGTGAGTTTAGTCCCTGAGTCACCACCAAGAAGAAAGGCCCTCAGAAGAACTGGCTATTCAGTGACATATACATTGGAGTTTTATAAGAGAGAAATCATGTTGAAGTTGTTTGTTACAGCATTCAGTCTGTTGTGACTAACACACTTTCCAAATGGGGTAAAGTCTACCCTGTGTCCTAGAGAATGAAGTAACATTAATTACAAAAATGTAATAAAAATGACTTGTTTTGGGGGCTGGACTGGTAGCCTAGTGGTTAAGTTTGAGCACTCTGCTTTGGTGGCCTAGGGTTCTCGGGTTCAGATCACAGGTGTGGACCTACAGACCACTCAAGCCATGCTGTGATGGCAACCCACATACAAAAAAATAGAGGATTATTGGCACAGATGCTAGCCCAAGGACAATCTTCCTCAAGCAAAAAGAGGAAGATTGGCAACAGAGGCTAGCTCAGGGCTGATCTTCCTCAGCAAAAAAAAAAAAAAAATGACTGTGTGAAAGCAGAATATCTAGTTTAAAATAGAGGAAATAGCCTGTGCAAAGGACAAGAGGAGAGAGTAAGAGAGAGACAGAGGGAGGGACAGAGAGACAGAAAGAGAGAGTTGCTTGTTTCAGTAACTATAAAGAGTAGCGTCTATATGCCTCATATTTATTCCCTTCTTTCTCTCCACCTGTTCACTGGGCTCCAGCCACGTTAGCTTTCTCTCTGTTCCTATAGACATCAATCTCTTTCTGCTGCAGGACCTTCACAAACACTGCTTCCCCTGCCAGAAATGTCTTCTCTGGAATCTTTGCTTGGCTAACTCCTATTCACCCTGTGTGTCTCAATTTAAATGATTCTTTCAGGAAGAAGCATTTCCTGAAAATCCAGTTTAAATTACACCTGTATTCTTAATCTTTTTTATAGGACCTCTATTTTCCTTCTTATTTTCCTTTAAAACAGTTGTCACAATATGTAATCAAGTAATAATTTGGAAATTACTTTTTAAAATATGTCTTCTCACATATTAAAGTGAAGAAAAGTTTATCACTGAAATATACTTGGAACACAATAAACACACAATATTTAGCAAATAGAGTGGCTTATATAAGATGAAAATGGAAAGTAAATAAGGGAGAGATTTTTGTAAGTTATGTTTTACACTTTCTCTAGGAAACAATTGAGAGCCACTGAGGAATTTTAAGCCATTGATTTATCTAATCTGATTTGCCTTTCAGGAAGATTACTTTGTTTGGAAAATGAACTGGGAATGAAGTAGGGTGAGATGTTGTGAGGTAAATCTAGAGAAAATTATTTCCATTATCAATGAGACAACTGAAGATAGTATTAATTAAAGAAGTATGAGTGGGGATCCAAAGACAGGCATAGACCTGAAAGATGCTTTGAATAGAAACTGAATGAATAGAAACTGAATGGAGAAAACGGTAGAGAAAGACGGTATAGTAGAGACACATCCAAGTTTATTTTTGGTCACTGAGACGATATGTGACTTTGGTCAAATGGCTTAACTTTTCCTAAGCCTCCATTTTCTCAGTCAAATAAATGTGTTCCCTTTGGCAGTTTTCACACTTTTATGTCACTGGTAAAGAAATGAATGAAATGTTCTGCAATGCTGGAGCTTCTTTGAATCAGGGAGTGGTGCTCCAAAGCTCCAAAGCCCCAAAGCCCCAAAGCCCCCTAACTCTTCCCATGTTGCCTGTCTGTGCCTCACACTGACCCCTGAGGGCCTCTTGGGATCTGAGGAGCCAGTGGATAAACAACTGGTCTCCTGGAACCCCACATTTGGATGTTATATATACTTCCCCAATTGAACTCATAATCATATTTCAAATTTTTCTGCACATATTGTCTCTTCTTCCCTCAAATTATGACTCTTTGAGTTACCCTGTCCATTCTCCCTTCTTTCTTTTCTTTTACCAACTATTTACTAATTATTCTCAAATCTATTATCTCCTTCCTATTTCCTATGAGATCTCGTCATCAACGTTAAGATGGCCTACTGGCCCAACATACTTAGTAAATTAAACACAATATGTAATCCCCACCTGCATACCTACTTCTCATCCTATATTCTCTCATTAGAATGAATTCCATTAACTTCTATCCAGCTGCTTATGTGAAAAACTTGGGAAAGTGCTAGAATCCTTTCCCCAGCTCTCTCTCTCTTTCTCTCTTTCTTTTACTCTCTCTTTCTCTTTTATTTATATGTAAAAGATTAAAACCTCAACTTCAATCCCAGGAGAAACATTTAGACAGAAGATACAGAAAGTACGGTTATTCAGCTTGTCAATTAAATAATTATTGAAACCTTGGAAAGTGATTAAATTAATCAAGCTATGAATGAGAAGCTAATGAGAAGACAGTGTCCAGGGGAAGACTCTTGTAAAATTCATTTTAAAGACCAGAAAAAGAACAAGAAAAATCAATCAATCAATAAACAAACAAATAAATATGGGAAAGTGGGACTGGAGGCAAGAGGAAACCCAAGAGAGTGTCGAACTACAAAATCCTGGAGAAGCAAGAGCAGTCGACATTGTGAAATATTGCAGACAGTACGAAAGACAAGGACTGCAAGGTGAACGTGAATTTAGTAACAAAGAGAAGGTGGGAGTTCTTAGTGATAGAGGTTGGTGGAGTTCTGGGTACAGCATTCATGTTTCATGCTGTTGAAAAGTGAGCAGGAGGTGAGAAAGAATATGTACAGACACCCATCAGGAGTCTTGGCCATGGAACAGAGGATAGCAAGTCACAGCATTTCTATGCTTCACTTTTCTTGTCTGTTCAATTATTGGATATTAAAAATGATTAAAGAAGGCAACTTAGGTGACACAAACAAACTTTATTTAACACTTCATGAAGTGGACAGTCTCCTTTCAGTGACAGGAAACTGCAAAATGGGGTGGAAGGCAGAAAACTTCATAGAATACAAAACAAAAAATTAAGAAAGAGAAAAATAGAAAATATCTGATTGGCTAGGCCCACATAGTCAACCTTGTTTGGGATCAGAAGGCCCAGAGGTGGCTTGGCGATTAGGAACTGGCTGACTGGATATACTGTATTTTTGGTCAAGTGAAGCATTTAGGGACACAAAAGTTATCTAAATTTCTATTTGCTGATGTGGCACCCTGGTGGGAGTGACTCCATCTTGGGCCTAGAAAGTTATTTCAACATGTGGTACATACTTTGTCTTCTTTACAGATTTTGTGGATGAGGATGGAGTGGCAGGTGGCTCTAGAAACTTTTCAAATCTTTCCTAAAGCTCTGAAATAAGTACATTTTATATGTTCATAAACAAGTACCTTATTATTGTCAGCACCTTATATTATAATTTTCTAGCTTTGGAGGCTGTGATGTCTCTGACGACAGATATGCCTTATTCATTTTTGTATCTTCAGTCTCTAACACAGTACCTATCACATAGTAAGTACATAATAAATGTTGATTTGTGTTCCCCAGACTAAAGTTTGATAGGCAACTTAAGCTCTATGAAACTAAAGGTTAGTGTTTTTGTTCCCAACCAAGATACAGAAGAAATAGATAAATAAGAATGAAAGACAGAAAAGTTGATGCCATTTAAAAAATTTATCCATTATATTCTTCCTTTTCTCTTCCTACCAGAGAAAGAACAAGGCTGAGTAGCTCACTAAACCCAACACTGGCATGAAATACTTTCAGTTTACAGCTGTTAGCATTTACTTTAGATAAAGATATCTATAGGAAGACACCCACTAGGCAGTTTCTCTCCTCAATCTACAAACTTAGTTTTCTACATCTAATGAATAAAAAGCAGTGGCAGTGGTTCTTAGTAATATTCTAAAACTCCAGAATGATAGTGGACCTGTTATGTGCAGAAGGAGATTAAGCACCCTGAATCAATCTCCTTCTATATAGTAGCTCCAGTATATTCCATTATGGAAAGTTACCAAGTTTGGAACATACTCAAAATTCTTGGACTTCCCAGGTTTCAGATGTTATAGTATATCCCATTTTACGTTAATTAGAAATTGAGTTTTGGGTCTGTAGAATCTTCAAATTCTCCCTTGCCTAACTTAGTGTTTAAGTCTTGCTCAGAAAGCTTCCCCCGTGCCATGTGGTGCAAATGGCATGGCCTAGATAGGCATGATTTTATCCATCAGAAATAGCCAATAAACCAACGGAAACCCATTTCATCCTCAGGATAGTAAGTCAAGTTTAAATAACCTTTGTGGATTGCTAAAATTAAGAAAAATATGGAAGATAGTGGCGACAGTACATCAGACTTATTCAAAGCCCCAAATGTTGACTGAAACCGAGTATAATTTAGTATTACTTTGAGTCTGCGCCATCAGGGCCCAGCATTGCTCCTGGGCACACAAATGGAACTTAGGTTGTGGATAGCAGTCTTCAGAGGCATCAAATTAAAATAGTGCTTAAAAGTTCATAAAGCAGGATAAAAAATCAGAACGACTTCCTTGAAAAGAGAAGAAAGAATTTTAAGGGATAAAATGATGGGATATGTTTTAAAGAAAGTCTATCAGAGCTTATGTGATTAACTTTTCACCAAAGCAATGGCATCTCAGTTCATATCTTTTTACAAAATGAGTCAAATGAATATTCTAAACATTTATACTCAATGGCAGTTACCGGTGGTGGTATGGCTCAAATGCCTTCTGCCATTTCTTTGCCACCTTTCCTTGGCCCTGGGTGTCTTTACTACCAACAGCTCTTACTCACTACTCTTTGGAGAATTTCCCTCCATCTGCTGTAGCCTCTTTCTATTCAGTTGCAGAGAACTGGAAGTGTCTGAGTTTGTATCATTCCACACAAGTTCACGTGCCTCCTGAGGAGACGACGCTGAGGAATAATTTGCACTTCATAGATCCCTTGCAAGATCAGGTTGAAGCTAGTCTCTGAAGGACGTGGCCTGAAATCACCCCCTTGCTTTTTTTTCTCCCCCCTTCTTTATTCTGTTCCTCCCAATTCCTTACTAGCCTCTCCTGGGAACACTTCTTAATTGCCTAAAACACTTCTTAATTGCCTAAAAGTCCTTATCTCAGGTCCATTTCTGGAGACTCCAACCCAAGGGATATATTATGCAAAAACACTCCTGTACAATAGTTAGTTTATTTTAGAGCTGTCCAGTGAATAAGCTCTTTGCATTTATTCAATGAATTCATTAAAGATATATCTATTGAGAAGCTGCTGGGTACCAGGCACTGGAGTAGAAACTTTGGACCTGGAAGAGAACAAGACCTCTCCCTGCCCTTATTCTACTGGCCGACACAAGCATAAATGCACAATGTACTCAATTAGAGATGTAACTATTTGTATGAACGAAAAGTGCAGGCAGGGGTCCGTGAAAACAGATATGGAGGAGTGAACTCGACTAGGCAGTCAGAGAAATATCCCCAAAGAAGAAATATCTAAACTCAATCCTGAAGATGAGTAGGAGAAAACCAGAACAGAGCGGGGGCATTTCCTTCAAAGGGTGAACAGTCATTGAGAAAGGCCTAGAAGCAGGACAGAAAATCAACACGGCCGGCGCATAGTGAGCACTGTTGAGCGAGCTAGTGTAAGCCTGGGAAGGTGGGGAGGCACCTCGTCAGACATTTCCTCATAGTCATGTTAAGGATTCCTGCTTTATCCTAAAAGCAATTGGAAGCCCTGAAGAATTTCAGGAAGAGAAAGGACACGATATTTGCGTTTCAAAAGAGTGCTGTGGATGGAATGTCAAGTTTAGTCTGGATGAAACGGGAGTAGGAGGTCCTTTTAGGAAGTCTAGGAACAGTCTAAATGAGCAATGATGGTGGCTTTGGCTGATGCATAGCAGAAGACGTGGAGAGAAGTAAATGGTTGGATTCAAAAGATGTTTTAAAAAGTAGAATTGCGCAGAGAATTAGATATGGGGCAAGAGAGAGGGAAATCTCAGAGATCACAGTCCCATTTCTGCCATGATCACCTGGGTATAAGTCCATTTTGTCGAGGATACATCGTGCACAGGAAGGAAAGCGAGTCTGGAGGTCCTAATAGACACGCAAGCATCAATTACATATTCCAATTCTGTCCACTGTATAAAACAAATATTATCAGTGAAAAACACCTTTAACCTGTGTAGATATATGAAATATGAACACATATGGGCATTTTTGAGTGTTTCATAAAAATATTTAACTTGGGGGCTGGCCCCGTGGCTGAGTGGTTAAGTTTGCGCTTTCCGCTGCAGGCGGCCCAGTGTTTCGTCGGTTCGAATCCTGGGCGCGGACATGGCACTGCTCGTCAGACCACGCTGAGGCAGCATCCCACATGCCACAACTAGAGGAACCCACAACGAAGAATACACAACTATGTACCGGGGGGGCTTTGGGGAGAAAAAGGAAAAAATAAAATCTTTAAAAAAAAAAATATTTAACTTGATTATGACTTTCTTGTAGCAACCATTCAGAATATAGAAATATTATAACATTATTGTTAGTCATCTAGAAAACGTAAAGTATATGAAGACATTCTGGAAAATATTGTAGGAAGGAATGAAAGGGGGGAAGATGTGAAGAGAGAGAAGGGAAAAACAAAATGAGGTGAATTGACGGAGGGAAGGAAGGAAAAAAGAAAAATAGGAAGAAAGGAAGGAAACGTGCTTACTGTTTCTTCATTAATCGTCACAGTCAGATTCAACCCCACACCAAGGTCATTCACCTGTTCTTAATGAAGACAAATGTAATAAACTGAATCCCGCCTGTGTGATTAAAAAAAAAAATCTATTGTTTTCCATTGAGGGTTCAGACTTTTAATATGCTGTTTCATCTTTTTAAGGAAATAGATTGAATTGGATTTGGTGTGCTTGTAAATTTGGATTAAGGTTAGTCTGATATATTCTGTAAGCAAAATACCTTATTACCCTTGCAAACCATAAGGTGAGATCAAAGCAATGCATTTCCATTTACTAGACATTTTTCACTAAAGGTAAGTCATTTCTTGTTCCCAAGAGAATGTCTAAGAATAATTTGGAAAGAAAATTCTCAAATGTCACCCTGTATGAGCTAGCATCATCACACACCTAGCATAAATACAATAGGCAATCTCTTCCACATTTCTTGGACCTGCAATGTGGATTTTCCAGTGTGATATGTAGAACTCTCCACATGGTGTTATAATTGAAACATTGTTGTGTGTTACAAGATTCCATTTTTTGATCTGCCTTCCATAATAGCCATTCTTTAATCTTTTTTTTTCCTCCATTGCCTCATTTTGCCTTCTCAGAGCATTACGCATGCTGAATACCATTATTACCTTTGGTTATTAACTAGGGATGGATTTTGAAAAAGTAATTTTGTGCTGGCTTGATGTAGCCGAATAAGCTGTCAAACATCATAGCAGGTGACAGTGTGCTGTCCTTCTGTGGAGCTACAGCACAGTGTGTGTTATAGCTGGAAGGTTATAGGTAATCAGAGAGGATTACCGACGGCAGCTTTATTAAATATCTGTGGAGGTCTACTGTGGCTGCCAGCAGATAATATGAGCTTCCAAAATGAAAACAGGAAATTATTAATAAACTGGATTGGCTGTTCTGAATGCCCTTGCAAAAGTTTATCTAATTTTATTTTCCAGGGAGATGAATGTCAAGTATTAGATTTATTATTACTTAAGGTGTAGGCCTTTTATTCTTTGAAGTGATTCTCTTTTAATTTGTTATATTTCCCTGGATGTTTGATGATATTAACATTGTTTAAACTAGAATGTTTCCATTCCCATTTTCTAGTAAGTAAATTTTGACAGTTCAGAGTCGAGCAGGTTTTATGTGTTCTTTCTGATGGTATATGATAACATACGGTTTACCAGGAGATTTAGATCAATATATACATTGGCATGATGTTTTTCTACATTCGAATAGGTCCTTTTTATAAGTCTGCATTGAATACAATTCTTTAAGCCTTTTTTTGTGGAATTTTCTAAAAGTAAAGAATTTATTTTGCTCATCTTTTAAAAGACTTCTTGCATTTATTGAAGAAGAAACTTGATTTATTTTTGTTTAATTGCAGTGCAACATAGTGAGGGCTAGCATTTTCAGAATTTCCACAACCACCTCTGATACACCTTATCTATTCAGAGATGAGAAATTCTGCACCTTCCATTTAACACCGTGAAGTTTGACAAGCATTGAAACAAAAAAGGAAGTGTAAATTTTACTAATCAAAACATCTGTACTGTGCAGCCATTTACATTTTCCTATCAAGACATGAGAGAAATGTTAATTTTAGACGACTCTTTTTATGACCTATAATTACTGTCATTAAGAAAGCTCTGGAGACGTGCAGGGAGCTTTGACTGAAATACAGTTTGACACCTTCTATAATTAATGCTGAATTAACGTGCTATATGAAGTGCCTTAGAAAAAAGAAGGTTTCTTTTCCTCAAAGAGAAGTCAAAGAAATTGTATTACAGGAATGCCCGTCAGCACAGCAGTATTTCATCTGACATTATTGAGCCTACGAAAAGCTGACTTCACAGGGACTTTAAAATGATTGTTAGAACTTTCTTTAGTTTCAGCTTGGGTGGAATATGTACACATAGGTATAGATATTTGTTTCCAAGTTCTTTCTTTCAGCTTCTTGATGAAAAGTTAATTAATGCTTAAAAGTAGTTAGTTGTTTTTGACGTTCTAAGAACACTCTGAGAACACTGAAAACACTAATAGAAAATTTGATCATAAAACCCACAACCAATGCTTCCAGTGTAGCCATCTTACTGTCTTCCTTTAAAAGTTGTTACTGTAACCCTTTGCTGGAATATAAGACCCATGAAGGCAGGTGATATTGTCTTCCAACCCCTTGCAACTTAGAATTATGCATGGAGCTTACTGGGTGTTTAATAAATATTTGATGAATGAATGAAGAGAAAAAGTAATATGTTAATATTTCAATATTTCCAAAGATCTCTTTTATACTACTGTAATATTTAAAAATGTTTTGAATTCCCCAACAAGCCTTGTGACACAACATCTTTTTGGCAACAGACTTCTAGTATGTAGGGTTTTGTGTGTGTGTGATTTGAAAGACCAACACTTTTTTAGAACGTTTTTTAGACAAAAACTGTACAAATGAATTAAAAGGGAAAATCTCATTTTTGTGTAAGTGCACATTTATACTAGTTCTAATAATTTCATATTAGCCATATTTAAAAAGAGTGAGTTTGTTAATAAAAATCTTTGAAGACATTTCCAGAAGGAATCTTAAGCAGTTTCACGCCTAGTAATATGTGTAAATAACATATTTATGAAATTCTTTACAATGAAAGAAAATACTAAACATTATTTCCCTTATAATTTTAATTATATTACTATTAAAATTTTTATTTAATGTTTGCTATTAATTAGAAAACAGATGTTCTGAGGAAGAGTTAAAAATCACGTATGTTCTGCCATATTCCACTTCTAACTTTAAGACCCAGAGTTAGCCTCAAGGGGCAGTGAATAAATAAAACACTAAAATACTTCTAGGTCCGTTTTCTAACATTTAACTTATTAGTTATGGTTTGGAAATATAGGCGCCTCAGATTATTTAGTGTTCAGAATTTTCCAGACTATCTCAGCACCTAAACTGAGTCTTCCTTGTAAGAGGAGCAAGCGTGAATGTTATGTTAATCTGCTTACCAACATCATTGTGAATTAAAAAAACAAAAGATGAAACTAAAACTATAAGACACAGAAATATCCAATGGCCCCAGTAAAAGCAAGAGAGACTCTGGCATATATTAAACTGAAAAATCTATGACAGACTGATACAGGAATCGCTTCTTTTAACTTTGCAATATTCCCATTATTTTTGTCTGAACAAATTTTTGTTGTTTGTTAACATTGGTTTAGAAAAAATAACAATGTATATGTGTTGTTATATTGGATGAAGACTTATCATTCTCAATCTGCAAAGCAAGCCATCATGTGAGTTTCTAAAATATCTGGATTCAAATTGGATGAATGCATGGCAATCCAAGGAAATAATTCACAAGTGTGTAAAATTTAAAAAGAAACAAAGATTTAGAAAGTATATACAAGCAATCAAAATTAAGGATCATGTCACAGTGCTTTTATTTTGTTTATTACATACCAAATTGGTTTAACCCTTTGAAAAAAGTTTTATACAAAAGTTTAAATTGTAATTATTGATGTTATTGTGATTGCTACTGTAATCATACTCTATATTATTTGGAGTTAAAGAATATTTGATTTTTCAAGAAGTGGAATATTAATAGGAATTTACCAACTATGTTTGAAATGCTGTAATTTGATTTTTCCTCCCTCAATCTTTTGTGGGAATTTGAGCTCAACTTTTTTTTTTTTTTGACCGATCCATGTGAGAGAAGAAAAACATTATTCCAATCAGAATAACTGCAATGAACTGATACTGAATGTAATATACATTTTGGTTTTTGTAGGTAGTTTTTGCTACTCACTTTTTGGGAAATAAGGAAATAAAAAATTAAAGAAACAGATCATTTCCTCTCCTGAGCCTCTCCTTATACTTATATACAAACATCTGCCATTCACCTGTGAGATTCTGGAGGACAGGAACAGGTACGATTCCCTTCAGAATTCTAATTCTAGAACTGGCTTTGATACAGCCGAGGCTCAAGTTTTAGGTGTTTGCTGATGACACAAAAACTAAGCTGTCTGGGAAGCAGGGGTCCTTCATATATAAAGAGGGGAGACAGCTGGTCTTTGGAGCACTTTGACAAGTTCCCTGAAGTCAGAAAACAGTATGTACAAACGTCTGTTGTAGAAAACATAGAAATGTGCAATCTCTTCTCCAAAAGGTGAATGATGCGTGAGTGAATGTGTATGTAGGGGTGTGTGTGTGTGTGTGTGTGTGTGTGTGACTGAAGAAACCTTAGATCAATGCTGTATTAAATACACAGTTTATGGGCTGTGATCAAAATTAAAAGTTCGTCTGAAATTGCTGTTAGCTCTTCAGTAAAAGATAGTCCTAAGATGATTTATGTTCCAAATTGAAGCCTCAATTCAGAAATCAGAATGTATCTAGTTCAATATATTAATCAACATTTTATTCTTAGTTGAACAAACTTTATTCTTTCCTCAAAACCATACTAAAGTCTGTCAGCGGAGATGTCTTTCTAGAAGAAGGGGATACCCAATGTCCACTGTCCCCATTCACTTCCTCTGTTTCCACTGCAGGGCTGAAGGCGGAAGAGGTAGGTTGGGGCTTGAACGGAAGTTTTTATTTTCTGGGTGACTTCACACTCCCTGAGCCTGGAGTGGGTTAAGGCGAGCTTGTCCTTTCTGAGGGCATTTGTGGGAAATTCAGAGTCCATCCCTAGGGAACACACTCTGCCACTCTCTTGCCTCTAACCCAGTTTCGCTCTTGGTTTCCTTTGCAGTCTGTGTCCCAGGCTCCCTTCCAAGGTAGGACACACGGTGGAGTGCTACTGATGCTGCCACTTTTGTCCTACTTCTTTCCCAGGGGTAAGTCGGGCACCAGTCCACTCTCCCTGTACCCACTTAGGTTTAGGGGGCACATAGCACAGACTGGTGGGTCCCCCCTCGCGAGGCATGCGGTAAAAGACGTGATATCCTTGAGCCCTCTCCACTTTGGAGAGGGGGATAGCAGTGTTGTTCATCTCCCTAAAGATGTGAATTTACAACTTTCACCTCTAACCCTTCCTCATTTCCCTGATCTGACCCATGGTCCTAAAGTTATAAAACACATTATTGTCCCCATAGTAAATTCTGAACTTCACATCTTTTATATTTTCTTTTCTCCACAGAATCTTTTATTATATCATCTGTTACAACTTCATTGCAAGAGGTATGAAAGAAGAGGAAAATTAAGTTGCTAAGTATTTTAAAGCCAGACTGAAATACTTAGCCCAGTTTCTAAGCAGTGGAACTATTTCATCAAAGGAAATCTTTTTGTGTCCAAAAAATAAAATTAAAAGAACTGCATTCATTGAAGTAGAGTCCGTAAGCTCGGAAGCTGGATCTCTTTCCCTCCCTCTGCCACTCCCTGTCCTGGAACCCACTGGCCTCCGCAGAAAGCGCTGGAGATGAAAAGCACATATTGGAAAAACCCTCTCCAGAAGACCATACGATGAACAGCCAGAAGGACTACACAAAGGGAGACTGAAAAATCAGATCTGTGTTGGGGAGACAATGAAGGCTATGAAAACACTTAGGAAATAAGAAAGTGGTTGCAGCAAAGGCAGAAGGAAAGGATTTGAGAGAGATTTAAAAGGCTGATATATAGATAGCCGGTTGGTTAGTTGGAAGAGCAAAAGGACACAGATAACACAGGCTTCTTTTAACTTGATGTGCCAGACAGACATGATTGTGTAGTTAACCAGTAGAAAGGAAAGGAACATCATTTTTGCAGATGGAAGAAAAAAAATCTTAAGTCGGCATATTGGGTTTGAAGAGTTTACAGGGTACGCCAGGCAGAGATAGTCCGTTGCCATTTGAAGTCATGAGCTTTCTCACTGACTTGCTTACCATAATGAAAAATTCAAGTACATAACTTGACACTTTTTGATCACTCCTCCAATAAATAATTCTCTCCTTAGGGACGCCTAACCACCAAAGCTTTACCTCATCCACACAATAATACAATCGTTGGAAAATATAACAGCTAATTCGGATTCCTGAAATTAAATATAGTGGTGGCCTTGCTTGTGGAAGGATACTTAATGGTTGGTGATTTTAATTTTAAAAATAACGAAGGACTTTCTAATAGTCGTAAATGTCTTTCCATCAAAGAGGTGACAAATTCCCTATTACTGGGACTTCAGTCTTAATAAGGATGCTTGTTTGGCGTGCATGTTAGTCCAGGCACTCAGGCATCTGGTAAGTGATTGACTCCCAACTTGCAAGTTATTTTGCAGATTTTACTATCTGTCAGTCTGTGATCCTATTAGTCCCATTTGGGTTCTAAGCGGAAATGTCCACATACCAGAAAAACTATCGTTTGATTTCTAACTGTCCATGTGTCTAAACTTGAACTTTGTCTGCTGTCTCAGCTCATCCGTACACCATCTTCCACAAAACAAATAAGCAAGTAAATAAGCCTAAACATACCAAAGAAAACACAATTTTTTTGTAGTGCTATATTTTATTTGTCATCAGGTGACATTATAATTCATCCAGTGACGAACTAGAAACATGAGACTTATCTTTATCTACTCTTTCCCTCTAACTATCTAACCTGTCATATTTCCTGAAGATTTTACACTGTCCACCACTCCCTAACAAGGTCAGGGACTTCATCTGCAGATAAAATTTGAGATCCTCAGCATGGCAAACAGAAGCCTTCATGGTCTGATCAAGTTTAAAAAGTTGATCAAGTTTTTAAAATTTTCCTCTAAGGACTTTTTTATGCTACTTCAATATTTAATAAATCATTAAATTGTTATAACTATACAGTAGGTATCTGTTTACCTCCAAGTATTGTTACCTTTAAAGCAGCATTTTAGAAATATATAGAAATATAATGCGATCCACATTGCAATTTTAAATTTTCTAGGATTTATGTTTAAAAAGGGGAAAAAGACCCAAGTGAACCTAATTTTAATAACACGTTTAACTCATATCAAAAGCTTATTATTTCAAAATATAATCAAAATAAGAGTTATATATGAGACATTTAAAATTTTTTATGCTAAGTCTTTAAAATCTGGTATGTATTTTATACTCACAACACAACTCAGTTTGGACTAGCTAAATTTAAGTGCTCAGTAGCTACATGTGACTAGTAGCTTCCATGTCTACAGAGTAGCAACTGGAGAAGGCCAACATTGGTTCACCAGCCAAATCCAGTCCAAGGCCTGTTTTACTGTGGCCTGGGAGCTAAGATGGATTTTTTCCATTTTTAAATTGTTGGAAAAAGTGAGGAGAAGAAGAATGCCTATTGACACCTGAGAGCGTTATGAAAGTCAAATGTCAGAGTCCTTAATAAAGATTTTTTAGAGCATAGACATGCTTATTCATGTACAGATTTTCTGTGGCAAATTTTGTGTTAAAATGGCAGTGTCAATTAGTTTTGAGAGACTGTATGACCCCAAAAGCTTAAAATATTTACCATCTGACCCTTTGCAAAAAAAAGTTGCCCAATTCTGCTTTCGAGGGTTCGCTCTGCTAGGACCATGATCACGCATTAATTAGCGTTCCACTCAGAACATGGCTGACACACAAAAGAGACTCAGCAGTTTCAGAATAGGATAGATTTTACAAACTCAATTAAATAAGCATCTATTGAACAACTACAATCCTAACACACACCCCCTCTACCTAGAAATCGTACCTCGGATCTTTTCCATTCCAGAACATTGTGTCACCAAAACAGAAAAGTGACAAAACATAGTCAAAAATAGAATTCTCAATTCAGATAGATCTGGGTTCAAGCTCCATTTTTGCCTCATCTATAATCTTGAGTAATTTGCTTACCTTCTGTAACCCTTTGTTCCAGTATCTGTAAAACAGGGCATGTAAATACTTAACTTACAGGGTTGTTGCAATAATTAAATGAGATGATGCATATAATAATAAAATAGTGACTGAAGCATGGTAAATTTTCAACAAAAGTTAGCTGTTTTGGTGAATGTATCTAAAGCTTCCTAACTTAACTTACTCCTTTCAATATCTTTTAGTCTCTGCTCTTGAAGGAAGTGATGCTTTAATTAATACAGTTTATAAAATTATAAGTATATATTTATTTTAGCAAATCCTAGAAAACTATGTAGGTTGGTTAAAAATATTTTGGACACCAAAACACATTACTAGAACATTATAATTAGATTAGTTTTTAAATGTATATAAATACATACTCTAAATATAAATGAATATCTTCAAGGGAACAAAGGGTATTTATGTATAAGGAACAGGAAAGAAATATTACCTAGAAAGCTTTAACAATTTTGGAATCAGAAATACACGTTTTAATAAAGTACTATATAACTTTACCCTAGACCCATAAAATATTTTTAGATGACAATCTAAAAACTAATAAGCCATGTTTAAATGTAATAAAATATTATTATATTTAATATTATAAAGTTATTCAAATTACATAGTTCCATTTATGTTCCTGGTTGAAACGTTAACATAGCTGAAAATAAGTCTTTGGACAGTTCTGTTTAATTTAGGTTTTATGACTCCTTGGAGTGAAGAGAGGAAGAGTGTTGTAATTTTCTGGCTGTGGAGAATCATTTGCTATGGTAAACTGGATAAATGCTCATGCTGCCTCTTGGGAGCGGGATAGAAAAGAGTAGCTGGTTCTATTCTGCTGAGACGCCAAGGTCTCCATATTCTTTCAAACTCACTGGCCTTAGAGGGATCATGAATTGCTGAGGTAGAACAATCCTGCCTCCTCTTTATCTCTCATCTACTGCCTTTGAAATCAACTAGGGCTGCGTACTTGGAAGCAGCACAAAGGGTAAGGCTGGAAATAAAAATATGGCCTAGGATTTGTGATGCTCAAGTGATTGAGACTCATTTCTCCAATAGCTGCAGCACTGAAATATGCTGGACTTATCACTGATATACTGCGGTTCATGGCGCTCTAATTCATTTTACAGAAGTAATCCTGCCCCGTTCTACCATTACTCTTTGGAATAGGGCTCACGCTTTGCTTTCATTTTGAAATAATTCATCATTAAGTTCATAATATCTGATTTTATCAAATTATGCAGATACAGAAAGTGTCAAAGACTTCTTTGTGGGCAAAAGCAAAGTGACTAAAAACTCCTATGATATGTAACGCTCACATGTGATATAAAATGCACGCCCAACCTGACGAACCTTTCTCTTCCTTCTTTTAAGCAGTTTCTGAAATTCTACATATTTCTTTCCGGAATAATTAAAAATGGGGATAAACAAGTCCCTTAGCTTTTTATTCAGCATACAACAAAATACACTTGTCCTTTCTTTTGTGTAAGACTGATATTTTAAAATTAACATTCTTAACATCTGTTCAATTTTATGGATGCACTATCTACATTGGTTTTGTATATATCTTAGAGAGAGCACGATCTGTGTCTGCTTAATTTGTTTGATCTTAATATCAATTAATTTTGTTTTGTATTGGTGAGCTTTTCATCATCAATTATGAGGATTCTGATTTTACTATTTCACCAAAAAGAAAAAAAAAGCCCTAACTAAAATGAATTCTAACATTGGAAAAACATATAAGGAATCCAGAAAATAATTATCTCTATGTAATATTTCACAGTGAAATGTTATGGATTATTACTGAAATTAATATGTTGACTTCGCTTTTTTCCTCTTAATTTGTAACACTGTGGCCCATTTTGTTAGGTTTATTTTAGGCATCAAAAATAGATCTAATTTTTTGAAACATTTATTACTATAAAATGGTACTAACAGCAATATCATATTGCTCTTAGATTTTTTGGATTTAGTGATTCTCTCCTAAAAAAAATTAATCAGATGGATTTAAATGAGAGAAGCCAATGATTTAATGAGGAGAGAAAGAAGATAAAATGTCCAAAATTTAACTTTAATCTATATTACTTATAAACACATGGTGTGTTAGATTTTTGTACATAATTTCAGATTTCAAAAAAATACTCTGCAGTTTTTTCAAAAGCTGTCATGGTGTAATTAATATTTTATTTAAGTGTATAATTATTAACCAGTTTCAATTCCAAACAATGCACTCATTTTGTTTCTTCCAAGTCTAGCTACACATTGAGTAGTCTCTTATTTTAAGTCAGACTCCTATCACTAATCATGGAGGAACAAAGATGTGTCCAAATTTTGAAAGAACATGGGTGTCCCAAAGCTCAGATAATGAATTTTAGCTCTCTCTGGAGAAAAGCCTTTCCTGTATGTAGTCTGGCAATATTCCAAGATTTCTTTTTAAAAGTAACTCCATATGTGTACCGACAATAAGCTAGTGATGTTTTAAATCAACTGGAAAGAGAGGCTGTTCTTTTCAATATTTTTTTCCTGCGCATAACTTTGAAGTGCAGCATTTGGGGATTATGAAGGTTTGGGTTACCTGCTGAATGAAGGCATGGAAAATTATTTGAAAGTACCCTTTTTTTGAAACTGTACTTTAAACTTATGAAATATCACCTGTGGTTAAGAGGCGGTATGCAATTCAAAGCATTTTTTTCAACCTAAAGACAAAGAGTTAATTTTAAATTGTGATTACATTTTCCAAGTTTTCTATGGCTGCAAGATCATAATCAAAAGTTTGTGGTTCACTTATTTTAAAGGCAGAAGATGATGGGAACAAGTAAATGCTATTAAATTAAAGAAAATATCGGTAAATTTATAATGAGTTAGGTACTGTGAGTAAAAATGAACAAAAGACCAGAGCTCACTATGCTCTAGTGATTGTCTCACAGCAGGCATTGTAAGTGATTTCATTTTCAAATAAATTCAACTTGCGTCTATTTCCCAGTAGTGTGTTCTGAATTTACTTGATGCATTCAAAGACTTGAGATTATATATGTGTGTGTGTGTGTATGAAATATATATATATATATATATATAGCCTTGGTAATATTTTTAGTTAGGGAAATTTGCCATATTGCAAAATTTATATCATGTAAATATAAAGGAAAATGTATTTGAATAAGGATTCTTTTCAGAAAGCAAAGGAACGATCATAATTCATATCTTATTTACATCACGAAAGAGACCCTTTACCTAATATATCACAGACACACTTGCTACAACTGGATACTATCTAAAAGCATTTTGAACTAATATGAATGGTTATATAGTTAAATATTTACTTTAGTGTGTAAAATATTTCACTCCATCCAAACAGGAAGATGGCTGCATCTTCTTTTTAGAAGCAATATAAAATGATAAAAAAAGTAGCAAAACATCTGATATTTATTAAAGTAAATGACAATTGTGTTAAAAATCATGCTTTAGAGATACTGTAAAGAAATCAGTTCAGAGACTCATTTCCAAAGTAAGTCAACATTTGTAAATAGGTAAATTATTTTTAAATTGCATATTTTAAATGTAATATGATGGGGTTTATGCCTTATGGTAAAACTGTTACATCCACTAGAATATATGTTTCATTAAATCAAGAAATATTGGGGCCAGCCTGGTGGCACAGCAGATAAATGGGCATGTTCTACTTAGGCGGCCCAGGCTTCACTGGCCCGGATCCTGGTTGCGGACATGGCACCACTTGGCACGCCCTGCTGTGGTAGGCATCCTGCATATAAAGTGGAGGAAGATGGGCAAGGATGTTAGCTCAGGGCCAGTCTTCCTCAGCAAAAAGAGGAGGATTCGCAGCTGATGTTAGCTCAGGGCTAATCCTCCTCAAAAAAAAAAAAAAGAAAGAAAGAAAAAGAAATATTTACTGAATGTGCCTATCAAATGCTAAGGGCCGAGGAACCAGTAAAATATACTGCATTTTAGCTACTGATAAGTGTAAAGGAGAAAAAAATCATACAGGGAAGGGGAATATAATATTATGGCTATGTTGTATGGGGAGGTTGTTGAAATTTTAGGTATAGAGGTTAGGAAGCATCTCTGGGGTGACTTTTGAGAAAAGCGCGAAATTGCACATGGGACTAGACATTGACCACATCTGGAAGAAGAGTGTCCTAGCTCAAGATACACACGTGGGAATGCTCGTGTGCTCTATGAACAGAGAAGAGGACAATATGGCTGTAGCTGCATGAACAAGGGCAGAGGCAGTTGTAGCAGAAGCAGCCTGAGAGGTAATAGAAGAAGATCAGGTAGGACCTTGAACGCCATGCAAAGACTAAATTTTAATTAGAGTGAGTTGGAGGATTTTGAGCAGACAGGTGATATAATATGAACTTACGTTTTAGCAGATAACTACTATTTTGAGAATGGATTGTAAGTGGGCAAGGGTGGAGGCAGCGAGACAATTAAGGAGTCCCTCAGAACAACGAGGGAAGATGTAATGGTTTCTTCAACAGTGGATTGTGACAGTGGTGGTGATGGAGCTATTAGAGAGTGACAATATTACATATACAGTATTTTGAAAGTAGAGGCAACAGGGCTTGATGATCAACTTCATGTAGAGTATGAGTTAAAGAAGAGTCAAGGATGGCAGGAGACAAGGCTGGAAGGTTGGAGTTCTCATTGACTATGATGGAGAAGCCTGTTAGAGGGGCAGTTTTGGGGACAAAAAGTCTGAAACTGACTTGGACAAATTAATTTTGGGATGACTATTAGACATTCACATTGAGCAGTCTGATAAACAGTTGTCTATATAAGTCTGGAATTAATATGGAAGTCCAGAGTTGAGATACAAATTTGGGACTTATTAGCATATTGATTGTATTAATTTGATTACAATGGCTGATCACACAGTGAGTGCAGACAGACATGAATAGATAATTCCTTATTACAAAGTTAAGCATAGTCTTTATCATTTCCTTTTTTTATGTTTTTCAGATACACATATGCAAAGAAAGCTTATAGACAAAACTGAACAATGCAATATCAAGAAAAAATAACAAGATATTGACAAAGAAAAGAACTGTTAGAATTGCCACAACTACTCTGGAGAATCATTTGTTAACTGCTGTTTTGAAAATGTGCATGTTTTATGACTTAAAATTTATACTTGTGGGTATACCATAAGGAAATGTTATAAAGACTATACAAAAAATATATATGTAAAGATTTTTATTGAAACACTGCAACTCAACATCTATCAGAAGAGAAATGAAAGAATACATGTTAGCATATCTGAACAATGGAATATTATACAGCTGTCAAAATGAAGAAACCAGAACTGTATATATCAACTTTGATTGGTCTCACAGACATAATATTGAGTTAACAAAGCAAAGTGCAGAACATTTTATGCAGTTTTGAAATCATTTTATGTTAATTACAGTTATAAATATTATAATATATAGATATTGTGATATTTATACGTACTAAAACGTGAAAACACGATTAGCCTCAAACTGAATTATAATTATTGCTTGTCGGGCATGAGACTGAAGAGAGGAACATGGAAGATTATAATATCACCAGTATTGATATATTTGTCAAAAAATATAAAATGATCTGATGAAATTATGACAGAATGTTTTCGTTTCTTAGTTGTATGTGTGTTATCCTATGTTCTTTTCTACATATTTTTACATCTTTTTAAAGAGAAGATCTGATAGCATGTGTGTGTGTGTGTGTGTCTGTGTGTCTGTGTGTCTGTGTGAAAATTGAATTAAGAACATTTCCAGAAACTGAATCACTATGCTATAGAGTTGGATTGCTACTAGAATTATTAAATCAATTGTAAAATATTTGGCTCTTAGCAAAGGGTTTTACTAAATTCTGTTATTAACTTCTTGCAATGTAGATGTTAGCATTTTCCTTCCACTAGTTTCTCATGGTAAAATATAAATTCATAGCATCACCCAGCCCAAAACGAAAAGGAAGGAAACAGGCTGCATCTTAAAAGGAAAATTCCAGCCCCCACACAAGCTGGTTTGAAAACTAAAATAGACATCACGGGGAGAAAATTCACAAACAGCAGATGTTGTGGTTCACTTTTCAATTGTTGATATTAAACAAGAACACCTCTGAGATTCCACATCCTGTGTTTATGGATTGTAGTTAAAATGGTAAAATGGTATATTCTGGTACTTCTAAATATTTTATGACACGAGGCATTTATGATGAAGAATCATTTTACTCATAAAATGTTAGATTTCTTCTAGTATTCTATTTATTTTAACTTGGAAGGAAACTACACCTTTAACCTGTTTTGCATGAGATTGAGAATAATGAATATGGTGATATAGAGTGATTTTGTGAAAATGAAATGATTTCATTTACTGGGAGGTAAATGTTCAACAAGTTAAATATGTTTATTTTTTAATATTGTATTAGTAGGATTGTCAAAACAGAACAAATTAATGGGAATTAATACATATGCAAAATCCTCAAGGTATTAATTTGAATTAAATATTAGTTATGAGAAAATATTCCATATTGCAATGATAGATCATTACTCATATAGATATAAAATTGGTTTTTAAATAGAAATGATAGCAAAAAGTAAAGCTTATTAAATTACCAGTTAATCTTCTGTTAGGTCTAGTTACATTTACATTCTAGATGTTTTAATAGTTGCATGAAGAAAAATTATGTTCTCTTCAGCTTCTATTTTTGTTTTGTTTTGTTTGAGGAAGAGTAGCCCTGAGCTAACATCCACTGCCAATCCTCCTCTTTTTGCTGAGGAAGATTTGCCTTGAGCTAACATCAGTGCCCATCTTCCGCTACTTTTTGTATGTGAGACGCCTGCCACAGCATGGCTTGATAAGTGATACATAGGTCTGCACCTGGGATCCAAACTGGCAAACCCTGGGCCACTGAAGTGGAGAGCCCAAACTTAACCACTGTGCCACCGGGCCAGCCCCTCTAGCTTCTATTTTTAATTCTTTATAGCCATCTTGCACATGTCTCCTATTGATTACAAGGGTGTAAGAAAGTAAACGTATTTTTGCAGTGAGTTTTCTTTTACCTAAAACAAAACAGTGCACTTACTGAGCATATGAGCTCTGGCTTCAGTCTGCCTGGATGTAAATTCTTTAATCACTCTTCCATTTTCCTCAACTTTAAAATGAGACTCATTATTTCGTGAAGTTTCAGTGGGATAATAAATAAAAGTACCTCATGTTTGGCATCTGGCAAACACTCAGATCTCATCTATCCACAGCATAATTGTTCCTGTTTCTGTTGTTGTTGGAAAGGAACTGGTTTTATAAATGATCTTTGTATTCTGAGCATCTGCCTGGGAGCCCCTTTAATTCATTCTCACTTAAAGATCATTTAGGAAATCACATCTGATTAGGTCTCTTCCCTAATTAAAACAATTAACAATTTTCAATTACTTTTAGAGCAAAGACCAAATATCCATAACATACCTATTAGGGTCCTACATGATACTGCCCTTGCCTTCCTGACAGCCTCTTCCCTAACAATTTATCCCACTATTTTTGGCTCTTCAGTCACACTTTGCCCTCTCAAAATCACCAACCTCCTCCCTACTTTAGGACAATCTCATATACACACGACCTTTCTCCCCAGTCAGTCCTATTTATCCTTTAGAGTTATGTCCTGAATTCAATCTCTCTGAATCTTCCAGGACAATCTCTGAAGCCTCCTGCCTGGGTCAGCTTTGCTCTACAATACACACTTCTTAAATTTTGTTACTAGTTTTATTGTGGGGTTGTATTTTAGTATGGTATTAACAAAGAGAATTTTCCACCTAGAAGGTATTTAATTGGTTAGAGCTACCATCGCTTGCTTGGTCTTGGATTACACCCCATCCAATTACCCATGACTATGGAAAGTCTGCCAGACTGGAGAAGGGGAAAAGAGGGATCAGAGAGGTAACAAGAGAGCTCAGAGCTTGTCAGGTCCCAGAATGAGGGTAGCAGGGAGAGAAGGCAATAGAAAGAGCACATATGTTTGGGACATTTAGGAGCTCAAGCTGCTTTGGCAAGGTGTCCAGGTAAAGTCATGAACTTGGCCAGATTCTAAAGTATCTCATGCTGCACCATGTTGTAGGAGCAGGAAGAAAGTTCTACTGATGTTTCTAGACATTTGAGCCTGAAACAACTTCATATATTCCTGTAGCCCCAGAATGCTGCAGATGGGTTTCCTGTACCTAAGAGCAGCGTAGATGTTCCTTAGAGAACTATTGTAACTGAAACAGGTAGGAAAAGAGTGCTGCAGAAATACACAAAGATTAGATCCGGGACAGAGACTACTGAAGACATGTCAGCAAACGGCAGGTACGGATGCATCATGAAAACCCTCTGTTATCACCACCAGCACCACATTGATGATGTTGACTACAAAGCATTCTCCAGATTTGGACAAATCCTCAGAGAAAATGTTTCCACTAATAAATTAGAGCCAGAACATAATTTAAGTTCAGTTATAAGAAGAAATATAGTTACTTGGTTGCAACAAAGGTTTATTGAATATATTTATTGGCTCTCTAAATTTATGTAACTCTCTGGTAGGCAGTAAGCTCTGTAAAAACAAGGACCTTTTCTATCTTACTCACTCCTCTATCTTCAGAACCCAGCACAGACTCTGGCACAAGTAAGTGAATATGTATTTTTGTTTGCCTGAAGAGTGGTGATGAATGAATGATGAGTATATGGCCCACTAGCCTATGGATGGGAGGCATTATCTTATGGAAATACATATTTGAATTAAAACTTAGATATTATAAAAAAGATTCCTTGACTTAAAGGCAAAGATGTTGTCACCCAAGCTTAGAACCCTTGGTCAATCTGGTCTCCAGTTCTCACATCTGTAAAATTGAGATAATAATCCTTATATCACTGTGTTGAGAGAATTAAGATGAAATAATCTAGGCACACCATATATAAGGTTCATTTATTTAAGCTTTCCACTTTTTTCTTTTAACGGATATTCTTTCTAAGCTAGTGTGAAATCAGAAAACATTTTTATTAACTGTATCTTGTTGGAGATAAAACAAGGACTATACTTTTATATAGTGGAAATAAAATCATTTGACTTTGAATAAAAGTTCTTTATACTTGGAAATAGTTCTTACTTATAGATGTATATACCTGAGGAAATTCTAATTTCTTTTTTGGTACAGAGGCAATCAGTTCAACAATTTGTCAATACTCAGGGCATGTAAGTTATTCTCTAAAAGTGTTTAGAGAAGTATAACATCTACTTAGGTGTACGGATTAATATTCATGTAATTATTCTTTCAAGAGTCAAGGGATATTTAGAGATAAAAAAAAATATCTGGCAATCAGAGAATCTGACTGAGCTACTGTAATGGACTGAATTTCATCCCCTCCTCAAAATTCATAGATTGAAGCCTTAATCTACAGTTAAGTCCCTCAGAAAGGGACTATATTTGTAAATAGAGTCTTTAAAGAGGTAATTAAACTACAATGAGGCCATTATCTGACTGATGTCTTTATAAGAAAAGGAGATTAGGACACTCCGAGAGACAGGAGGTATGCGTGCATTCAGAGAAAGGGCCATGGGAGGACACAGCCAGAAGCCAGCCATCTACAAGCCATGCAGAGAGGCCTCAGAAGAAACCAAACTGCCACCACTTTGGTCTTGGGCCTCCAGCCTTCGGAACTGTGAGAAAATAAGTTGGTGTTTATGCCACTCCAGTCTCTGGTATTTTGTTACAGAAGCACTAGGAGACTAATACAACCACCATTAGCATTATTTGTTTTTCTATAATACTTTACAGGGTCAAAATATAAAATCAAATTTTAACTTCAAAAAGAATAATATTAATACCTACCTGAGCTAAACATTACCTAGGACTTCATTTTTGGATCTATGCCCCACAGAAATGCACGCTGACATTCGCTATAAAGATATTCACAGCAGCTTTATTCTTAATGGCCCCAAACTGGAAACAACCTAAATGGGCATCGAAATGAAATAGGACAAATAGATTGTGATATATTCACAGAATGGAATACAATACAAGTTAAATGAAAAAAACTCAAATACTGATACATGCAATAGCAAGGATGAATCTCAAAATATGTTTGATTGAAAGAAGCCAGATACAACAGAATACACGCCATATGATTTCATCTAACAGCCCAAACTAATTTATGGTGATAGAAGCCAGACTACGGATTACACTGGTAGGTAGGTAGTGAATGGGAGAGGGAGTGTGAGGGAGACGTGAGCTAAAAATTTTGTGTACGTGATGTGGTTGGCGGTCACATGAGTGGTTGCACAAGTTAAGGAAAAATCATGGAGCTGAACACAGTGTATTGCATGATCTATGTAAGTTATACCTCAATTACAAAATAATAAATAATCAAAAATATGTTTTATGTTATTTATTTAAATGTATAATTCAGGATAAATAGGTCACCGTGCTTTTATTGAATCCTTAGTAGATCTTTAATTTGGAATTTACAACTTGGGCAGGAATGAGGAAGGTAGAAATTTTGCTTAGGTAACTCTTTCTTGAAAATAATGTCATTTTTGTAAAGTGTGGTAAGACTCCTAAATACTTGATCTTTCACATCCTTTCTTTGCACATGTCGCTCCCCATTTGCCCAGGACACTTCCCGCATCCTCTCCTCCAGACCCTTACCTCTGGTATGGAAAGCTACTTGTTCTTCCAGAGACTATTCAAAGCTTGCCTCTGCACCGCACCCCCCCCCCCCCCCCCCCCCGCCGAACCCTCTTTCTACTGTCTCAGGCAGAGTTAATTAGTTATCTATGTTCTTGAACTACTCATACTCTATTGTCATATGTTTTCATGTGTGTGTCTCCCACAGATAAAAGATGCCCAAATCGTTTGTTGAATGAAGAAATTAATGGAACAAATTGTGTACAGAATTTACCATGGGTAGGAGTGGGGTTGGCTCCTTGAATTATGTAAGAACATTGTTTCTTTGATCACAAAAAGCCATCCTCCTTTATGGCTCACATGGTAATTTGTGCATTTCTTCTGATAGCTTGAATCAAGGTACAATGATATGTCAATCTCCCCCATATGCTACAAAATGCCACGGTGCAGCACTGTACTATGTTTCTTCTTATTTTTTCATTACTGCACTTAGTTCCTTTACAGACAGTAGTTAGCACTTCATAAATGTTTGTTATATGATTATGAATCAATGAATTTAGAAGCAGTGATTTAAACAATGAATGCAAAAGGCTGTCATATTTATCCATTCATGAGATTTGCCATGCGACTAGTTAACATTTTCTAAGCCGAGTTCAGATTTTTGGAAAGTCTCTACTACTAGAGTAGAATTTGTATCAGAACGTCACTCACGGATACCAAATGTTTCCTAATAAATAACGAAAACTAAAAAGTTTTACCAGGAACTGATTTTGAAAAGCATAGAAAAATTATCAAAATAAGTTCATTTAACTTTAACAAAATTTATATTTTCAGTGCTATGTCTTAGAAAGTAGAATAAATAAAATATTGATTTGAAGATACGTATTCCAACTAAATTGTGTGATAAATCCTATATGACATTCCATTTTGTCTATGATTTGAGCATAACTTTGAGGACAATCACAAATAAGGTCTTTAAAGGGCTTTATCAATTTTATCAATTATGTTTCTTGATCCTTTGATAGCCTATTGTCCTCATCTTTGTTTCAATATTCTCCTTACATGTTAATCAGTATAAATAAGCCAAATCTTCATTTGTGAATTTCAACTGCAATTTGTATGTCTCTTCCCATATCACTTTTTTTTAAGGCAAGAAATCCTGCAACTTTTTCAAGATTTACGATTTGCCTTTAAAAGGATTTGTAGTGTTTCCTAGTTTCTGGGAACACTGTCCAGCAATTGCAGAGACTTAAACGTAATGGATGGAGTAAATAATTTTAAACAGACAGCAAATTTTGAATGTTCAGTGCTATAAGAGTTATGTTAGTTAAGATGCTTTTATAATGACCAGATTTGCTCCCCTTCATTACTTCAGAATTCTGGATAATAATTCTACAACCAGTACATACTCATATGGTAAATATTCAGATGAGTAACCTATGGAGAAAAATACATAAAGTATAAATGAAAAGTGTATATTACATATAGTTATAGTTTTCTGTATATTATATATATGCTGTATACATAGAGAGAGAAGGAAAGAGATTTCTTACTATTTTCAAGCAATATTCTACATCATTTACGTATATCATTATTCCTCAGCATAATCATATGACATAGTGAATTTTTATCCCCATTATGTAGATTTAAAAAAATACAAAAAACTTAAGTACATTAAGATTAAGAATCTTGCCTGAGAGAGAGGCAGGCTTCATACCAGGAAATTCTGAATTGTCATTTTCTCTACATGCAATGATATATAGATATCCTTTTACAGTTTCATTGTTCTAGCCAATCGTCTCTTAGACCAGTCTCAATAATAAGCTTTTAGGGGGTTGAGCTAAGTGAGCTCTGGAAATCTTCAGTCTCTATACCACAATAATGCTGTACTATGTTCAGAGGAACTATTAATTTTGATAATTACAGAATACTTCTGAAACTTTTATTTTTCTAACGCACATCACAAATTTCCATTTTAGTCTGTAAACAATTCAGAAGCCTCCTTTCCACAGAACACTAACACCTCATAAAATGCAGTTTGTGAAATGTTGGCTAAAATTAGAAGGTATTTTTTGCCTTTAAATTGTTTCACTCTTCATCTTTCATCACATATTCACTATTTAGAATATAACTGCGTTCACAATGACCTTGAGTGTTCATCTCTCAACTAATTTACTTAAAGGAAATACATAGTTCTTTATATAATGCATTGTCCTTCAAAATGATTTATCCTTAAACAGATTTTCAATGGTAATTTTTACAGAAATCAAAGAAAAATTCAAATGATATCCAATAAACCCAATCCAACTGCAAATGTCTTTTCTGAATATGAACGTTACATGGTACCACTTAGGAAACATTTTATAAAATTTCCTTCCAATCAGGCAAAATGCAACAAGAGCAAGAACTTCCCTTCTTTCATTGTAATAAAAGTAAATTTAAGTATTCCTACCCTAGAATGGTTGAACAACAAAAAAAATACTGTGACATCAATACCCACGCTTTTACCAGATTCTGGTTTTTACAGCCACTCTATGGACTCTAGTGCCAAACAAAACCCCAAGATAGGCTCTCTGTAATTTATGTCCCATATATTAAAAACAAACACATTTTACAATCTAAAAGGAAAATAAATTTATCTGCTGCTTTTTCCAAAAATAGAAAAATTATCCTGAAATATTTGCAGGATTTGTTTTCACATAATAATCTTCTAAATCAGGATGGGACAGATAGAAGCAGTTAAATGTTTCATCAAGCTTTAGTATCTTCACAATTTCAGTCAACTTCGCTCTAACTCTATAGAAAGTGAAACAAGCTTGCTATATATCTAATTTCCAGAGATCAGACAGAAATGTCGATAAAATAAAGTAATTCAATATTTGTAGGAAAGCACATCGGTAGTATCCACTTGTGTTGTTCGGCCTCCTCTCTGTGGCACCAGGAAGTGGTAAAAAACCCTGTAAAAACACAGCATTACTGGGGAAACTAATAGGTTGATATAAGTGGAAATTCAATATAAGCGGGTTTGACAAATGTGGAGAAATTTAACATTGAGCCTGTGGGATGTTTGGCCAGATTTTTAAATTTGATAGATAGATTTAAGAATTTTATATATATGGATTCAATACAAGTGGGTATCCTGGTATCATAAAAGCAATATCATCAACTAAGGAAGTTGCAAAACTTTATCTCCTGGGCATTGGATGCGTAATGTGTTTTTAGCTACTAAAGTTAACTGTTACAATCCACTTGTTTTTATTCCGTCTTGATGTGGTTTTGCAGTTTACCCTGTTTCTTGCTAAGCTTCTGAGATGCCTTCTTTTCATCAGATCAACATTTGGTGAAATATTCCGAGGACAATCTTTTCTACCTCCTTGTATTTAATTATGCTTTTATTTTCTAATGCTATTTTAAATACAGTTCGAAAAAGTGTCTTCTAATTTATTTTCTCAAAGAAACTTCCTTCAAACATTGCATATATTCTTGCAGATATCCTCTTTTCCAATCTATTGAAAAGGAAAAAATATTAAACTATGTTAATAAAAGTAAGATTTCAAATGAGGATTAGTTTTTTCCTAACCACCTTGGAGAATACCTACAAATACTTTGAAATTTTAAGGTCAGAAACTATAAAAACAAAATTAGCAGCTGTGAATATGCCTTCAAACTGCAATTTTAAGAATGTGTATTTTAAAGCAAACATCTCATATTCCACTCAATCCTCTAGTAGTTTAATTGGTGGTTCTCTCTACCTTATAAACATGTGCATGCATGAGAGAGATTACCAGGTTTGTGGTATGCTTCTCTGTTATATCAAATCCTACTTGTTAAACATATAGCCAATATTTTCATATTAAATAATAAGAATTAATAAATTCTAGTAAAGATCAAAAGTTGTAAGTGGTAAGTTTTAATAATTTTCTTCAATGAAACACATAAATTTAAAATAAAAAAATAGATTAGTCAATCCAGTTCATAATATTAACTGCAACACAGACTACAGGTATAAACTAGATTAACGCTAGAGCTTCAGATTAATTAATAATAAGGCTGAATAATATGCTGATGAAAGAAATATATATATTTCCAAACATTTAAACACATGTATATGAATATATAGACAAATATAAATTTATCTTCTTTTATATTTAAATTTACCCAAATATTTAAATAGCAATTATAGAATTAAAATGTAATTAAAAAGTGCTGAAACATACATCCGAATTTAAAAGAATATTTGTGCTTCATTAAAAAGGTTTTTTCTTCATTCTCTACTGTCTGAAAGCAATCTGCACAAATTGAAGTCTCTAATTATAATTTGTATTTCAATAAGACATACTAATATTTTGCATAAATTACTATAAAAATTTTTTAGGACAGCATTCAGTTTTTTTTCAAAATGAGTTTTCTAAAGTGTTTTATTAATATTTCAAATATAAGACAACTGTGATTACTAGAATCCATAGGGATCCTTAATGGTAGTATCACTTATTGTAGCAATTCATTTTGTAGGATTAGAAATTATGTAAAGTTTCCACTACGAAAATATTGAATCTTATTTATAAATGTGTTGCCCATTGTTTCACTTGGGTCATTTATTCCTTGGTGTTCTCCAGAGAATCAGAACCAATAGGACATATATAGATATATAGAAATATATTTATTATGAGGGATTAGTTTACATGATTATTGAGGCTGAAGTCCCATTCGCACGCTGGAGGCACAAGAAATCCAGTGGTGTAGTTCCAGTCCAAACCCAAAGGCCTCAGAATCGGGTGAGCCAATGGTGTGAGTCCTGGTCTGAGTCTGAAGGACTGAGAACCAGGAGCACCAGTGTCCACAGAGAAGATGGGTGTCCCCACTCAAGCAGAGAGCAAAATGCCCTTCATCTGACTTTTTGTTCTTTTCAGGCCCTTACAAATTGGATGATGCCCACCCACGTTGGTGAGGGCAATCTTCCTCACTCAGTCTACTGAATCAAATGCTAATCTTTTTCAGAGACACACTCAGAATAATGTTTTACCAGCTATCTGGGCATCCCTTACCCTAGCCACTCACATAAAATTACTTAATCATCACAGTAATTGTCTTGCTATTAGTTGTACAACTATTTAGGAACAGAGTCTGGACTGCAATACGGGTTTACCTATTGATTTTCCTTCCATAGCATCAAAACAAATATAATTGTGTATATTTCATATATTTTCTCTAAAGAGACTTTTTGTTGGGGCTGGCCCCACGGCCGAGTGGTTAAGTTCATGCGCTCTGCTGCAGGCGGCCCAGTGTTTCGTTGGTTCGAATCCTGGGTGCAGACATGGCACTGCTCGTCAAACCACGCTGAGGCAGCGTCCCACATGCCACAAATAGAAGGACCCACAACGAAGAATATACAACTATGTACTGGGGGGCTTTGGGGAGAAAAAGGAAAAAAATAAAATCTTTAAAAAAACTTTTTGATAAGCCTAATAGCAAGACAAGTGGCAAAATTTCTACACAGATTTCCTGTATACTCTTCACCGAAAAAAAATGGTAGAATTATCTAAACCAGGAATTTAATGTGAATTCAATGCTATTAATTAATCTACAGACTGTATTTGAATCTCTACTTTTCTTACTAATATTATGTTTTTGGTCCAAGATCCAATCTAGGATTTCACATTGCATTTACTTGTTGTCTCTCTCTACAGTAACCATATTAAGGAAGAGTTATCCCCTCTACTCATTTACTAATTTACACAATTAAATTATAGACTTGAGCATATTTATTTTATTGTGTGAGTTATAATCCGTTGCTATTACTTATTTTGTTGCACAAATTATTTCAGACTTAAATATTGGGTCACTTGTGTTGGCTTCCATGTCCTCTCAACATACCCCACCATTTTTGAGTATTTCCTCACTTTTGGCAACAAAGAGTGCACCAGATTTCTTTGCACTTTTTCTACCTCAGTCTTGGAATTAACAATTTCTCTAAGGACTTCTGGATCTTTTTACTTAAAAAAAAAAAAAAAGAATTTAGAAATAAAGATCTGAGCTCTAGGTGTACTCATTGCTACTGGGTGTCATTACTTCTAGGCCCTTCTCAGAGAAGAGAGCTAGGAAATTCCTGAACATATTCCCACCAAACACACACACACACACACACAGACACTTATACTTATTTCTGTACTTATTCATCTAGGTCAGTATTAAAAACCATGAATTCAGAGTGATACTTCAAATTCCAATTCAATACCACAGCATTTGTTTTAGCCTCCTCTTTTTCCTTGTTCATCTTTAAACTTCTACTACATACTCAAATACTCTTTTCCAAAGATTAGTTCTTTCTTCCAGGCCCCCATCAGTGTGGTTGTGTTATCAGTTAATCTCATTTGTCATTTGTTTTCCTTTTTGGTCCCCTCACCCACTTGCTGTTACCTTTCAAATGCTTTTATTTTAGACTGGATTTTATCCTTGATTCTCAACTCCAGGTATCCTATTATACCATTTTCTAATAGATACACTTTCACTTCTTCTTTAGTAATTATGACTCTAATAGATTTATTTTATCTAATTGCATTGCTAATAGCTATGATAAAATAATGTATAAATTTAACACTTAATGAACAAATAAACTTATGTGAATATTATTAAAAATAAAATAATTTCTGGGCTGGCCCAGTAGCACAGAGATTAAGTTTGTGCATTCTGCTTTGGCAGCCCGGGGTTCACCGGTTTGGATCCCAGGAAGGGACCTACACATTGCTCATCAAGCCATGCTGTGGCAGGTGTCCCACATATAAAATAAAGAAGATGGGCACAGATGTTAGCTCAGGGACAATCTTCCTCAGCAAAAAGAGGAAGATTGGTGGCAGATGTTAGTTCAGGGCTAATCTTCCTCAAAAAAACCCCCCAAAATAAAAACAAAATAATGTAATTCTGATATTAGATGATTTTCTCCATGAGATTTTATATAAAATGCCAACATTCAGTGTTATATGTTAGAGCAAGCTTTTCCAACTTAAAAAAATATATAATAATATCCTTTACCTTCTTAAAATTATTCCTACCTATTTTATTGTTTTTGCTACTGATGAAGTGGGATTATTTTCTTAATTTTTTGGACAGTTCATTGTTACCGTACAGAGATGCAACTGATTTTTAAATGTTGATTTTGTGTTCTGAAACTTTACTCAATTTATTAGTTCTAAAAGATTTTTTGTGGAGTCTTTATGGTTTTCTCTGTATAAGATCATATCATCTGCAAACAGAGACAAATTTGCTTCTATCTTTGTGATTGGATGTCTTTTATTTCTTTTTCTTGTCTAATTGCTTCAACCAGGACCTCTAGTACTATGTTGAATAGGAGTGGTAAGAGTAGGCATCCTTCTCTTGTTCAAGATTTTAGAGAAAAATGTTTTCAGCTTTTGACTGTTGATTATGATGTTAGCTCTGTGTTTGTAATATATGACCTTAATTATGTTGAGGTAATTTTCTTCTATATCTAATTTGTTGAGAGTCTTTTTCATGAGAGGATGTTGTATTTTGTCAAATGCATTTTCCACATTTTTAAGACAATCATATGCATTGAAAACTATAAACCATTGATAAAAATAATTGAAGAAGACATAAATAAATGGGAAGATATCACATGTTCATGGATTGGAAGAATTAATTTTCTCAATATGTCCGTACTACGCAAATCTATCTACAGATTCAATGCAATCCCTCTAAAAATTCCAACAGCATTTTCTAAAAAATAAAACAACAATCTTAAACTTCACACAGAACAACAAATGACCCTGAATACCAAAGCCATCTTGAGCAAGAAGAGCAAAGCTGGAGGCGTCATGCCATCTGAAAGCAAAATATACTGCAAAGCTATAGTAATCCAACCAGTATGGTATAGGCATAAAAACATACATATGTACCAAGGAACAGAACAGAGAACCCAGAGATAAACCCACTTATATACAGTCAACTAATTATCAACAAAGGTCCTAAGAACACTCAATGGGGAAAAGATAGTCTCTGCAATAAATGATGTGGGGAAAATTGGATATTTACATGAAGAAGAATGAAATTGATCTCTTATCTTATACCGTATACAAAAGTCAGCTCAAGATGGATTAAAACTTAAGTGCAAGACCTGAAACTGTAAAATTACTAGAAGAAAACATAGAGAAGTGCTTTTTGGCTGCCACATCAAAGCACAAGAAAGAAAAGGAAAAATAGACAAATGGGATTGCATCAAGCTAAAAAGCCCAGGCACAGCAGAAAAAAAATTCAACAGAATGAAGGACAACCTACTGAATGGAAGAAAATATTTGCAAATCGTCTAACTGATAAGTGATTAATATCCAAAATATATAAGGAACTGAAACAACTTGAAAGCAAGAAAAGAAATAACCTGGTGAGAAAATGGACAAGAACCTGAACAGACATTTTTTTCCTGAGAAGACATACAAATGGCCAACAGGTATATGAAAAGGTGTTCAACAGCACTAATCATCAGGGAAATGCAAATCAAAATCACAATGAGATACCACCTCACACGTATTAGAATGACTATTATCAAAAAGACAAACAATAACAAGAGTTGAGAAGGATATAGAGAAAAGGAAACCCCATACACTGCTAGTGGGAATGTAAATTGGTATAGAGATTATGGAAAACAGTATGGAAGTTCCTCAAAAAGTTAAAAGTAGAAATATCATATGATCCAGCAATTTCACCTCTGGGTATGTATCTAAAGAAAACAAAAATATTAACTCAAAAGATGTCTGCACTCTGATGTTCATTGTAGCATTATACACAATAACCAAGAAATGGAAACAGTGTAACTGCCTAATGGGAAAGATGAATGGATAAAGAAAAAATACACGCATACGCACACACACACACACACACACACACACACACAATGGAATATTATTCAGCCTCAAAAAAGAAGGAAATCCTGTCATTTGTGACAACATGGATGAATCTGGAGGACATTAAGCTAAGTGACATAAGTCAGATTCAGAAAGACAAGTACGACATGATCTCACTTATTTGTGGAATCTAAAAAAATCTAACTTACAGAAGCAGAGAGTAGAATGGTGCTTGCCAGGGGCTAGGTGGTAGGAGAAATGTCAGATGTTGGTCAAAGGATACAAAGTTTCAGTTATGCAGGATGAATAAATTCAGGAGATCTAATTTGGGAGAGTACTGTGACTATAGTTAATAACACTGAATTTGGTAAGAGAGTGAATTTAAGTGTTCTCATTGCATATGAAAAAAATAACTATGTGAAGTGATGGCCATGTTGATTAGCTTGATCATGGTAATCATTTCACAATGTATATCTGTATCAAAACATCACACTGTACATCTTAAATATATACATTTTTTGTCAATTATATCTCAATAAGTATGGGAAAAAAATTCATACTGACATTTTGTATGACAAATAGGAAAAAGAGAAATTCCATAAGGACAGAATTTCATTCTTCTTCAGTTGTATGAGGAACCATAGGCACATCAACATCTCCCCAAGTCCATTAATTTGTATTGATCTTTTCATTGGAACCAAATAATGTTTGGGCACTAGGAAAAAGGAACTGTGAATACTACATCAACACGATATAATTAAATTAAATTATAATTATCATTACTTTCTGTTATATTATGATTTGTAACACAGTCATAAGGATAGATTTGCATTCCTTATAGATGTCTGTCTCACTCTTCAAACTCCAATGCTTGTATCATCCCAGGCATAGAGTAGAAACTCAGTAAATCAAAAGATACTATAAAACAACCTAATTTTTAAAAATTTGTGTCTTCAAATATGCTCTAGTTCCAAGGTGATGAAAACACAGCTATTTATGAATCATTTAGAGATTGGACACCCAGAGAAAAGATTAGCTTTCTCTCTTTCACCTGCTTGCCATAAACTCCATATACCCTCATTTGCATTGCTTACAGCCACCAAAAGGAAAATGAGAGCATCGTCTTTGGGTCAATGCAGCTTGGCTAACACTGTATTAACTCTTAGAAATAACTGAGGATGGGAAAGGCTTTACATTACATGTTATATAAGGTTTCAGATTATCTATGCCAGGGCTTTCTCAGTTCTTCATGACCACAGATAATTAAAGTGAAGTCTGCTGCTTTTCTATGGTTGACTGCTAGGAAAATTGAGATGTGTGGGAAAATACGAAAATGTTTTCTATTGCTTGAAAAAACTCTTTTACAACAATTGAAAATAGTATAGTCTTTCCTGTTTTATGAAAGAGAAAGACGGTGCTGGGTGTGTTGAGAAAAAGTGAAATATGATACGATAGAAAACAATTTTTACATTGAAACCATTTCTGTTTTTATTCACCATATTTGATCTGAACTGGAAACAAAAGGACTTCCAGCTAAAGGCAAAAACTGATCTCTGAAATCCCCAATTTCTTAGATGTGATTTAATATTAGTGAGAGAAAGACTCATATTAATACCCAGGGCCCAAAGCAAGAATAATATGTGGCTGTAACTTCTCCCCAGACCCACAAAGAAGACGAGCTACAACAGAAACTTGTTGGAATTATATATCAATGCAAGTTTGGCCACTCCACCACTTTAAACTATATTATATACCATATATATTATAATCAGCGTTTCATCAAATTTACCATAAGCGTTAATAAAAATTGAGAAAAGAAAACATAAAGAGGATTACTTTTCCTGTAAACCATCAACCATTTACCATCACCCAAGTCTTCTTTTGATTTTAATCATTTCAAGCAGAATTCTTATGAAATTGTAATTAAATTGAACATATAAATTTGTTGCGTATTTGGATATGGTTTTACTTCACTTAAGAGTTTTCACTAACTTATGCATTATTATTTTAAAACCAAAATATCACTTCAATAATTCCTCTACCTCTAGTTTTCTGTTATAAGAACACTGACATTCCTTTTTCTTTCTTCTTGTTTTTATTACTTTTTTTTTTGCAAACATCGATTATTTTTCTCACTTGGAATTATTTTCTTTGGATATTTAACCAAAATGAGATTACTACATCAAAAGTTTTCTGACTCCTTTTAATATTGTACATACAGTACAGAAAGACTCTACTATATTTTATTTCTATCTATAAAGTTTGTTTGAAAGACAAATGTTGGCTCGTTTCCTTCAATACTTTAAAGAATAATATTTTGTAGAGTTTCTATATATGACTAGTTTTTTAAAGGTTTCTGCTTTATTTTTAGGCTTTCTTTGATATTATTCATTGTACAATGCATTTATTTATGCCTTTAGCTTCATATTATTGAATGTATCAGGTTTCGATGGCATTTTAAATGCACCGTTTCCCGTGAGGCACTGTTCATTCATTCATTCCACAGATACTTGCTGAGTTCTTACTCTGTGACATACACTGTGTGAGGTACCAGGCGATACGGGTATTTATGGTTTTGGCCACCCAACCTTCATGGTCTCTTCTTACGGTAACAAGGTCATGGTTTGGGCTTTGGTTACCCGCTCCACTCCCCCTCAGTCCATCTGTATCAGGTAAAGAGGATTTCCCAGCTCCATGAGTAGACCATGTCAGTTAGGCCTCAAGTCAATCAGTGCCTTTCCTTCATCAGACCTCAGTGACTGTTCAGAGATGGACAAGTCATCTAATGGAGCCAAAGAAATGTGCCAAGACAACTCCTTCTTTCTGCAACAGCTGGAACATGAGCAGCTAGAGAAGCAAGAGCTGCTGCTACAGAGAATTCTCTGACTCCAACCCTCTGGAAGTCAGAATACTGAGACCAAGAAAGCTTCAGCCCAGCCACACTGTGCGAGGCTCCGCTCATTCATATGGAAGCTGGGATTAGCCCCTGCTTGCTCAGCCACGCTGGTCTATGCATGTGCTTTTTGCTTCAGTCAGTTTTAGTTTTTTTAGTCACTTCCAACCTAAACAGTATTAATATATATTTTGGGTTCACAATAAACGCAAGGTGATGGCACCATCCCTGTTCTGGTGGACTTATAGAACCAACAGATGAGTGAGAGATACAGATATTATCAAATAGTTATGAATATGATGATTTAGTTGTAACTGTGGTACTGTTTTAGCTGTGATAAGTGCCAGCTATCTCTAACTTAGGGTTCCCCGCTTTAGGTAGCCTTGTGGGATGCATATATTTATATATACACGCATGGATGGAAACATACAGGTTGGATATATAGAGAGAGATTATCTATCTACCTACCTATTTGTCTATCTATGTATCTACGTATCTATCTATGCATCTTTGTATCCATCTATCTGTGAGTATACATATTGTACTGAGTTCTCTGTAAGGTGTTTGAGAGATAGCACTCCTAAGAATGAATAAGTAAGTAGATAGCCAGGGAAAGGCCAAGGAAGAGTAGGGGCATTTTAATTATATGGAAATAACATACAAAATCCTGTGGCAAGAAAGAACACGGACAAAAGAAAGCTGGAAAATTTGTGGGAAATTAGTGATTGAAATTTGAGTGGGACAAGACTTGAATCTTCGAAAGCCATGATGAGAATTTCATTAATTATCTTATGAGCAAAAATAAAACAGTGAAGTGTTTTGGAAAAGGGGCACCATGACGAGATTTGCTTTTTAAAGGGAGCATGCCTACCAGGGTGTGGAGAATGGAATGGCTGAGAGAGAGAGAGAGCAGTGGCAGCAAGCCCCTGCTAGATTAGGTGTGGTGGGATAGGCCATTTAGAAGAAAATTGCACTATGTTAACAGCACACATCACACACACACACACACACACACACAAAGATGAGGATGGTTCGAATGACAGTAGTAGAGGCAATGTCCATGTTTAAAAAATGTACACACGTTCTCATAAGAAAACCATTTCATTTATTTAACTATTTTGCTTATTTATCCAACACTCTTTTAAGCGTAAATACAGCTAAAGAGTGTTTTAATAAGTTTCATTTAATAAGACCATGAGTTTTTAAAACTCAAAGAAAAACCTCTCATCCACCTTACTTCATTCTTTATTTCCTTCGTTGTTATTCTCTAGTGATAACAATTTCGAAAGCAATTTTCCATTTTTGAGTTACAAGGTTTTGTCTTATGCTTACAATTCTCTGGTGAAAGAAATGTAAGTGAAACAACTGTGTTTCCTCCCTCATATACAGCTGATCAGAAAGGGAAAAAAAGATACCCTTTCTTTGTAGACGTTTATACATTAATCCATTCATCCATCCATTCACATACTTGTTGTGGACTCACATGCATGGTCTGGGTATACCACGGCAAACAAAAGTTAGCCTTTTCCTCCAAGGACTGTATTAACTGGCAAAAATTGACATTCGACAATAAATATCTAATAGTAGATAATAATAATATAGGGTAAGTACTGAGTGTTATGAGAATGGCAAGAGGCATAACTAACCCAAATTCTTTGTGACCCAAAAGGTAAGAGTCTGGCTCAACTCTAAGGTTCGTTGCTGGAAAGCCTTTAGGTAAATTCCTGCTTCAGAGCATCAGGTCTACAGATTTCTTAGGGACACAATCTTTTACAATCAGTAGAAAGTTTTCAGTGGGGAAAGCAAAGTTTGTATGCTTTAACATTCTTTATTCTAGGATAATCCTTGAAAAATGCTACCACATACAGCTACATGGTAATCAATTTGGTTTGATTTAAAAGGAAATTTTGTGAACAAAAATTTTTTTCTTATCATTTGTGATTATTTCTCTTAATGGATGGGACAAAGCATACAAATACAGGTTTTTGTTAGATATTACCAAATTAAATTCTAAACATGCATTCTTCCCAGCTTTGAGCTATTATTTCTAACATTGTGAAAGTTTAAAGTGTACAATGTCTTGATTCGATACGCTTATATATTGCAAAATGATTGCCACCATAGCGTTAGCCAACACCTCCATTTTGTCACATAATTACCATTTCTTATTTGTCATGAAAACATTTAAGATCCACTCTCTTGGAAACCTTCAAGTATATAGTGCAACGTTATTAACTATAATCACCACGCCATACAATAGGTCCCCAGAACTTACTCATTTTATAACTGGAAATTTGTACCGTTTGACCAACATCTCCGCATTTCCTCCACCTCCAGCCTCTGGTAACCACCATTATACTCAGTTTCTACGATTTCAGCTTTCGTATATTCCACATAAAAGTGATATCATAGAATATTTGTCTTTCTCTATCTTATTTCACTTGCCATAATGCCCTTAGGGTTTACCCATGTTGTCGCAAATGGGAGGATTTCCTTTTTTCTCATGGCTAAATATTATTCCATTGTATACATATACCACATCTTTATCCATTTATCCAATGATGGACTCTTAGGTTGTTTTCATCTCTTGGCTATTGTGAATAATGCTGCAAAGAACATGGGAGTGCAGATATCTCTTCAAGATTCTGTTTTCATTTCCTTTGGATATATACTCAGAAGTAGGAGTGCTGGATCATACATTAATTCTATTTTAAATTTTTTCTTGAACCTCCGTACTGTTTGCTGTAGTGGCTGTACAAATTTATGCTCCCAGCAACAGTGCACAATGGTTGCTTTTTCTCCACATCCTCCCCAACACTTGCTATCTCTTGTCTTCTTGATGATAGCCATTCTACAGGTGCCAGGCGATATCTCATTGTGGTTTTAATTTGCATTTCCCTGATAATTAGTGTTGTTGAACAGCTTTTCACATACCTTGGCCATTTAGATGCCTTCTTTGGAAAAATGTCTATTAGGTATCTCTGTCCATTTTTTAAATTGGATTGTGTGGGGGTTATTTTGTGATCGAGTTGTATGAGTTCTTTACATATTGGATATTAACCATTATCAGATATATGATTTACAAATGTTTTCCCATGCTGTAGCTTACCTTTTCATTTTGTTGAATGTATCTCTTTCTGTGCAGAAATTGATTTAGTTCCATTTATTACTTTTTGCTTTTGTTGTTTATGCTTTTGATGTCATATCCAAAACAATTTTGGAAAAGACCACGTCCAGAAGATTTTTCTCTGTGTTTTCTCGTAAGAGTTTTACAATTTCAGGTCTTATGTTTAAGTCTTTAATCCATTTCAAATTCATTTTTATGAGTGATGTAAGATAGGGGTAAAATTTCATCCTTCTGCATTTAGTGTTCCACTTTTCGCAACATCATTTATTGAAGAGTCTATCCTTTTCCCATTGAGTATTCTTGGCTCCCTTGTCAAATATTTGTTGGTCATACATTAGAGGATTTACTTCTAGGCTCTTGATTCTGTTCCATTATTCTATGTGCTATTTTATACAGTACCATACTGTTTTGATTTTTATAGCTTTGTAGTATAGTTTGAATTCAGGAAGTGTGATGCCTCTGGCTTTGCTCTTCTTTCTCAGGCTTGTTTTGGCTATTTGAGGTCTTTTGTGGTTCTTAGAAATTTTAAGATTGTTTTACTTTTTCTGTGAACAAGGCCACTGGAATTTTGATAGGGTTTGCATTAGATCTATAGATGGTTTGGGTAACATAGGCGTTTCAACAATATTGTTCTTCCAATAGATGAACACGAGATATCTTTCCATTTGTTTGTGTCTTATTCAATTTCTTTCATCAAAGACTTATAGTTTTCAATCTATAGATCTTACACCTCTTTGGTTAACTTTATTCATGAGCATTTTATTGTTTTTGATTCTGTTTTGAATAGGGATTGTTTTATTTCTTTTTTTCCAAATGTTTTGTTTTTAGTGTATAGAAATGCAAGTGATTTCTGATGTTGATTTTGTATCCTGCAACTTTACTTAATTCATTGATTGATTCTAATAGCTTTTGGTTGAAGTTTTTAGAGTTTTCTCTGTATAAGTTGATATTATCTGCAAACAGGGATCATTTTACTTCTTTATTTCTGATTTGGAGGCCTTTTTTTTCCTTTTTCTTGCCTTGCAAGGACTTTCAATACTACATTGAATGGGAGTAGTGAGAATAGACACCCTTGTCTAGTTCCTGATCTTAAGAAGAAAAGCTTCCAAACTTTCACCATTGAGAATGATGCTAGATGTGGGCTTGTCATATATGGCCTTTATTGAGTTGAAGTATATTCCTTCTATACCCAAAATGTTGAGCATTTTTATCATGAAAGGATGTTTTTTTTGCCAAATGCTTTTTCTGCATCTATTAAGATCACATGATTTTTATCTTTCATTTTTTTATGTGGTCTATTAAATTTATTGATTTGCATGTTAAAACTATCCTTGAATCCAGGGAGAAATTCCACTTTAACATAGTGTATGATCTTTTTACTCTATTGTTGAGTTCGATTTGCTAATATTTTATTGAGAAAATTTGCATCTACTTTCATCATAGATATTAATCTGTAGTTTTACTTTCTTGTAATGTCTCTATCTAGTTTTGATAACAGGGTAATTTGGGCCTTATAAAAGGAGTTTGGGAGTGTTCCTTCCTCTTCAATATTGCAAGAGAGCTTGACAAAGATTAGCATTAATTCTTCTTTAAATGTTTGGTAGAAGTGAAACCATCTGGTCCCGGGCTTTTCCATGTTGGGTGGTTTTTCATTACTGATTCAATCTCATTAATAGGTATAGGTATGTTCAGATTTTTTATTTCTTGGCAATATAGTCTCATTAGTTTGTATTTTTCTGGGAATTTATCCAATTCTTCTAGGTTGTCAAATATGTTCGAGTATAATTTTCATAGTAGTCTCTTATGATCCTTTGTATTTATGTGATAACACTTGTAGTGTCTCCTCTTTCATTTCTGACTTTATCTGAGTCTTCTCTCTCCTTAATGTAGCTAAAGTTTTGTCAATTTTGTTTATCTTTTCAAAAAAATAGCTATTAGTATTGTTGATCTTTGCTAATGTCTTTCTGATCTTTATTTAATTTATATCTCCTCTGATCTTTGTTATTTTCTTCCTTCTGCTAAATTTGGGCTTAGTTTTTTCTTCTTTTTCTAGTTCCTTAGGGTGTATAATTAGGTTGTTTACTGAGATCTTTCTTTTTTCTTAATATAGGTATTGATCACTATGAAGTTCCTTCTTAAACTACTTTTGCAACATCCCATAGGTTTTGGTATGTTCTATTTCTGTATTTGCTTGTCTTAATATAATTTTTTTTACTTTCCTTTTGATTTCTTCTTTGATCCATTTGTTGTTTAGGAGTGTGTTTTTTAATTTCCACATATTTATGAATTCTTCAGCTTTCATCTTACTGTTAATTTCTAGTTTTATACTATTGTGATTGGAAAAGATACTTGGTATCATTCCAATCTTAAATTTCCTAAGATTTATTTTGTCATCTATTATATAATCTAACCTGTAGAATGTTCCATGTGTGCTTGAGAAGAATGTGTATTCTGCTGCTGTTGGATGAAATGTTCTGTGCCTGTCTGTTAGTACCACGTGGTCTAAGTATGGTTAAAGTTCAACATTTCTGTGATGAAGTTCTGTCTGGATGATCTATCCGTTGTTGAAAGTGAGGTGTTGAAGTCCCTTACAATTATTGTATTGTTGTCTATTTCTCCCTTCAGCTCTGTTATTATTTGCTTAATGTACTTAGGTGGTCCAATGTTGTGTGTGTATATATTAACAATTGTTTTATTTTCTTGATAAATGGACCCCTTTAACTTTTTTGTCTCTAGTTGCAATTTTTGACTTAAAATCTATTTTGTCTGATATAAGTATAGCTACTTCTACTCTCTTTTGGTTTCCATTTGTGTGAAATATCTTTTGCCATCCCTTCAATTGAGCCTATGTGTATCCTTAAAGCTGAAGTGAGTGTCTTCTAGGCAGCATATAGTTGGATCTTGCTTTTTTATTCATCCAGCCACTCTATGTCTTGTCATCAGAAAATTTAATCCATTTAGATTTAGAGTAATTTATAAGTAAGGACTTACTAATGCCATCTTATTAATTGTTTTCTCTTCTTTTTGGTAGTTTCCTTGTTCCTTTCTTCCTCTCTTGTTCCCTTTCTATGTAAATTGATGATTTTCTTTAGTGGTATGTTTTGATATCCTTCTCTTTATCTTTTGTAAATCTACTGTAGGTTTTTGCTTTAGAGTAACCATGAGGTTCACATAAAACATCTTACAGATTTAACAGTTTATTTTACACTGATAGCAACTTAATTTTGATCACTTACAAAAACTGTAACCCTTTACTCCCCCCTTGTAATATTTTTGATGTCTTTTTAGATTGTGTATCCATTAACAAATTATTGTAGCTATAGTTACTTTTAATACTCTGTCATTTAACTTTTATACTAGGTTATGTGGTTAACACTCCACCATATTACAGTATTAGAGTCTTCTAATCTGACTATATACTTACCTTTCCCAGTGTGTTGTATTTTTTCATATGTTTTCATGTTACTACTTAACATCTTTTCATTTTGGCTTAAATAACTCCTTTTAGCACTTCTTGGAAGGCAAATATAGTGGCAACCAATTCTCTCAGCTTTTGTTTGTCTGGGAAAGTCTTTGTCTCTCCTTCATTTGTGATGGACAAATTTGCCAGGTAAAGTATTCTTGGTTGACAGTTTTTTCTTTCAGTGCTTTGAATATATCATCCCACTCCCTCCTGGCTTGTAAGGGTTCTCCTGAAAAGTCTGCTAATAGCCTTATGGGGGTTCTCCTGTAAGTTACAAGGATGTTTTTTCCCCTGATGCTTTTGCCCTTGTCTTTGATTTTTGACAGTTTTATCATAATGCACTGTGCAGAAGATCTCTTCGAGTTGATTTTGCATGGTGACCTATGAGTTTCATGAACTTGGGTATCCAAATATCTATCCAGATTTGGGAAGTCATTTATTTCTTTAGATAAGCTTTCTCTCCCTTTCTTTCTTTCTTCTCCTTCTGGAAATCAAAGAATTCAAATATTGGTTCTTTTGATGGTATCTTATAGATCATATAGGATTTCTTCATTCTTTTTTTAATTTATTTTTGCTCCTCTGATTAGACAATTTCAATTGATTTCTTGTGTGCTTACTAATTATTTCTTCTACTTAGCCAAGTGTATTCATAAAGCTCTCTGTTGAATTCTTCACTTAATAATTATATTCTTCGACTTTAAATTTTCTGTTTATTTGTTTGTAATATTATCTATCACTTTGTTGAACTTCTCATTTTGTTTTTGTACTGTTTTCCTGGTACCATTAAATTGTTTATCTTTGTTCTCTTGTAGCTGTCTGAGTATCTTTAGAATAATTATTTTAAATTCTTTGCTGGGTAATTCCTGGATCAGTTTTTCCCTGGGGCTGGTTACTGGAGGTTTACTGTATCTTTTTGATAGCATCATGTGTCCTTGATTTTTAATGATCACTGTAGGCTTGCATAGTTGTCTGCCCATTAAAAGAAGCAGTTATCTCTTCCCAACTCTATGGAGGGACTTCAGTAAGGAAAGATTTTAACCTCTGGCATGGTGTATGCTGGAGTGAGCTGTGATCCTGGATCTATTGGTGCAGGGCGCCAAGTAGATGGTGGCACCAGATCCTGGGGGTCATGATGCCTCTTCAGTTCCAGAAACTGAGTCTATAGCATTGACAACTGCATGGCCATTGGTGAGCACTGCAGGGGTCCAAAGCAGCTGCAAGGGCTGTCGGGGTCCTCAGAATCCCCTCCAGGTGAAATGGTTAGGGATCAGGGCAGGCAGCGGTGGTGGCCAGAGCTGGTTGTGTGCATACACTTGGCTGATGAGGCTAGCTAAAGGTGCTTATGTAGTGGGAGGGGCCAGTCACAGACAATGTAGTGATGGGGCGTAAGGCCGGCAGAAAGGGCTGGGGCCAACTGCAGGCATGCAGGTAGCTGTGATGGACTTGGCTGTCAGTGTGTACTACTGTGGCTGCTTGATCTCTCCAAGTTTTGCACAGCAGTGGAGGCCAGCAATGAGAATCATGCTGGGGTGTGTGCAGGTGCACAGCTCGAGGGGCTAGCTGCAGATGAGCACAGTGCCTACAAGCATCAGCAGAGATCCTGGCTGTCAGGCATGCCCTCCTGTGGCTGCAGTTTTTCTCTGGGCATGTGCACACAGTGGACACCAGTGACAGGTATCAGGCTAGCAGCACACAAGTACACAGATAGAGGGATTAGCCCCAAGTGCATGCAAGGTGGTGGGGGTTAGCGACAGGTGTCTAGGCTTGTGTCTTGTACTCATGCAACTGCAGAGGCCTGGGCTTGCTGCCAGTGTGGTTTCTGGGCTCCAACAGTGACAGACGTGGGTGGAAAGAAGGAGGCAGCAGGGAGGGACTCAGGTGGCTGTATCAGCAAGCATGAATCCTATGAGGCAAATGTTGGAGAAGTCTGCAAGGGGACTGCAGCAGCTGTGGTAGCCATTGGCTCCTTCTTCAGTGCCTTAAGCTGCTGAAATTTTCTGTAGAGCAGGTCACTGTGAACTGTGATTGCTTTTGCTGCATGGCTGCTATTGGTAGCCCCTGCTTTTCTTCCTTGTTCCTAGCTGCATCTCTATGTGTCTCAGCTTTGCTGGTCTGGGCGGGGTGAAATTGAAGCGGGACCTTTGCGCAGTGCCCTGAAAGGCTGGGGAAGCTGGTTGCTCACCCCATTCTTCCTTTCCTGATGAGGTTAACTCTTTCTAACTTGGGAAGTCTCTCTTGGCCCCGAGCAATGCTGGCTTGGAGGATGGGATGATGTAGGCAAAATAAAGCTGTCTTTCTTCTCTTTTGGTGTGGTTATTCTCAGATTTTTTTGTTCCACTGTGTTGCTGAAGTTTCTTAAGTGGGCTCTAGGGCTCTCTCAGAGCTGTTTTTGTTTGTAGATAGCTAATTGCTGATCTTTAGGGGAGACAGAGACTGGCGTCTCCTCTACAAAGGACTTTTTGTACTTTCACAGCTAGAACTTCATAAGGGTGTCTACTGAAATTAACTTTAAGTTCATCTCCAATGTTCAATTTAAGAACATTTTTACTATGTCAATTTACTCAATACACAGATTTGATGAGTCAGTCTTCCAAGTAAATCAAGGAACAGACGAAAAATGCTAGCCCCAGAAATCTCCTTATAGATTGACAATAATTCCATTAATCCTACACATTGTGGCTTAGTAGTTAAGAGGAGATACTACGGGTCCAGACTGCCCTGTATTTGCATGAATTCTAGCTCCATTGTTGACAATAGCTTTGTGGTCTTTGCTCAGCTGTAAAATGGGGAGTGAAATTAGATTTTAACTTTAGGGTTGTGGTAAGAATTAAATGGCTTAAAGCATGGTAACAGACATAGAACTGTGACAGACATGTTAAATGCAGAATAAATAGGACTGTTAGTATTATAGGTCTTCAAAGATCTATAAATCTACCTATCTCCACTGTCAACTTTCCCATTTGTTATGTCTTTTTAAAAAATACATCATAAGAGGTAATTACTTCAGAGAATATACAATAAAATTATGGAGTACAAAGTTTCAAAACGCTTGCAATTTCAAGTTTTCACATATTTTCGGTTAACATATCTTAGAATATGGAAATTTGAAAATTCCTACTTCCATGACAACATCTATCCATAGAAGATGACATTTTGTGGAGAATTTTTATTTGTGCACTCTTTTATCAGAATATTTGTTCCCCAACAGTTTTAAGTGTAAGCTTTTTTTTACATTTTTTTTTACATTATTATGAGACAAAATAAGAATAAATTCTGTCGATTTCATAACGCACATTCCAAGGACCTTTCCAAAATATAAATTGTTCCTGCTCCCATTTCACTATCTATTACATAACATTAACATACATAACAGATGAGCCTCAGAAGAGTATTATACTATTAATTTTGATTTGACTTTGATTAGATATATATTAGCTCTTTCATGACGTATTATCCACACTAATACTATAATAGGCTTTTGTGTATAATAATCAAAGATTTATTACGTTACCAATTTTTAAAATACCAATGGTGTCACGTATTGAATTATGATCAAAAAGTATGCTAGTTTTGGTGCAGGATTTTTTTCAACTCTGAGAAAATGATATTCTTTATAAAAAGAAGCAGTGTTTTCAAAGTCTACACCACTATTTGAAAAATATGAATATGTGCATTGTTCTTAAATAGCTTCAGATGGAAAGATAATACTTTCCATTGGAAGACATACCAACATTACTCTCATATATTTCCCATACATTCAGCTTCAGAACAATCATAGATTGTCAACCATTCCTTATAAATTTAAAGAGTTAATGCTGATTTAACATTTTTATGTCCATTTTCTTAATGCTCCAGATTTTTAACTAGCAAAAAATGTGCTAGATTAGCATTTACATGTAATATTTAAAAAATTTGTAGTTTGAGAAAACATTGGATTTAGAAATTCTTTCCCTCTCTCCTTCTTTGTGCCATGGGCAAATTTAATTAAGCAGAACATACTTTGCTTCGTTTCCCGCAGCCTAGCCACAAGGTGAGGAACATTGCATTTTGTTTCTCTCAGTTCTTGTGATGCCCACCAAAAAGAAGTGCAAGCTGGGTCCCTGTTTTCCTTCTCACCATTGAGTTTTCCTTCTGACCAGTGAATTATACAAGCAGCAAATCTGCAATGCATCCTCCTGGAAAGAGTGGCATGATGAATGAAAATCATTCAGATCACATAGTCTAACTACTTTACTCTCAAATTAAACAATTGTGGATAGAATTGCATTTTGATACTAAATAAGTTCCCAGCAAATTGACATTATTTCAGAGAAAATTTTTGAGTTAATCCTATGTTTCTTTCTTCTGATATATATGTTACAAAAGAAACAACACACATTTACGTCATGCATGAAAGGCCAATCAAATAGATAACACTCTGAGTTAAACTCTCTTAGTCAACTAAAAACGTTAAAGCTAGAAATGGGAAATTTGTAGTGGGATGACTCAAAGCCTTTTTTGATGACAAAAAAAGATTGTCTCAAGTGCATTTTTCATGGCATATAAATTTATTAGCCCTATAAACCTCAACGGCTCATATCGCGCATTTCCTTCACTCACCAGCATATAGAAAGTTTAAAGGGCACTATTCTAAATACTCGGCACAGACACAAGCAATGCCTGTGCAGAGAGTTTCCTGTAATCTTTTGAACAATCTTAGAAAAATGGAGTATAAGCTACATGAGGGAAAAGGTCTTGCTTTTCAATATCTTTTTATTCTTGCTCTCTCACCCTTAATCACACAGCTTTTGTCCATCTCACATGTTTAATAAATGCTTATTTGACTAGAAATTAGAAGGATTAGCCCCATTAAACTTTCTATGTTCTGAAGATATTAGGACTACACCACAACTGTGGGTGTGTCTTTCACATTCCACAACCTTAAAAGAGTCAGACAACAGAAACTATGTCTTAGGTGAAAAATCTCCGGAATTATCTGAAAAGAGAATAAACTATAAACATGCAAACAGTAAATTAGGAATGAAATAAAAGCCAACAGCTATTGTCATAGCTAAGACCAACCAACAGACAAGCGAATAAACAGATGAAAAGATCTCAGTCTTTCACAGTGTGACAAGCCCGAAAATCATCATCCATCATGAGTGAGGAGCTTGAACTACTGGGTTCAAAATCTGAAGAAGTGTCTAACAGGACCAAACAATCTTTACAAAGGATCCGTAGTAAAAATCTCAATATTTATCAAAGTAGATCATGAAATTCTATGCCAAGCAAGTTAAACAGCATCGAAATTGAACAGAGTAGGTGATGACACATATACACACAATTATAAAACATAAGAAAATGCATGGCATATAAAGCTAATCATAACAAATACCCATTCTATTTTTATGAAAAAAAACAAAAAACCTGCCTTGAATTAAAACAACCTCTGGAGGTAGACTAATGTATATAATAAAAAATGAGTAAGTGTAAGGCGTGGGAAAAGTTCAGACATTCCTTCCGCATATTGAATCAATTAATAGCATGTACAAGGAAACCCTGATTATTTGAAGGAGTGGAGAAAAATGACTTGATTCTTTACAAGTAGTACAGGCTATTATTAGTATTCCAGATAGACTGTGTTGTAGAGAGTCCATCATATGCTTTGATCTGTCTGCATCCACAGCTGGAAACTCTGCGCCTGGCTCTGGAAGCAGCACCATCTGACAGTCACCTCCATCAGGAAAGTGAGTTAATGGTTGCAAACGGTAATCAGTGGATCAAAGAACCAAAGTGAGTGAAATTGGGTCCTTTTAAAAATCTGATTTCATTTCCTATGGGCCAAAACAATTAAAACATTCATAATTTACTTCTCTACTTACGCCATTCTTCTTACCTATAACTTCCTGATCTCTTTCTTTTTTCTTATTCTTTCTTTCTTTTCTTTCCTTCTCTCCTTCCTTTTCCTTTCTTCTTTCTTTCTTTCTTTGCTCTTTCTTTCTTCTCTTCCCCCCTTTTTTCTCCTCTCTCTCTTGCTTTCTCTTTTCCTTTCTTCTTTCAGAATATTGCATATTTTTAGCTTAAAGAATAACCAGTGTTTCAAGTGATTAGAATAAAAAGTTACTTAAAATATACATATAATTTTAATATTCACACCACACACATATATGGGCAGTTGTGTACACATTCACATGTCCATCTCCATGGCTGTTGGAAACTTTTAAACAATAGAAATTTAAGGAACACAGTCAAATTAAAGCCATCATACCAGTTTGGGTTATCCTATATCTAACAATGACAATGACACCAAGGCAAACAAGCCAATCAACATTTTTGTCTTAGTTCTGATGTGCCCAGACCTTCCTGCACTTTCAGAACTGCCTGCTGAGGGAGTTTCTAAAATAGGCTATGATTCTATAGTTTTGAAAATAAATCTTCCACAAAATATTCTTTCTATTAAATCTGATTATCATGACAAAAAAATGTTCCATGGTGAAGGGCAAGAAATGTTCTAACAGAAATAAAGAGAATTTGGTAAAAGTCAGAGAATCTATCTTTGACAATCTGAACAGATAAAGAGTGAAAATAGCATTTCTCTAAAATTCCCTTAGAGTGGGAAAATGGCTGCCTTTGCTTGCAACACCTGACTGCGTAATTCATGATGCTAAAGTTTAAATGGTCTCATTTCAAGTTGAACGCGTTTAACTTTTTAAGCGTTTAATATTTGTTCACAAAAAGTGAAGGGACATGAACGCAATTTACTGGTGTGCCGGATTCACAGAGGATATATCAGAAATTACCCCTCCCAAATATTACTCCTCCTCTTCCTGCAATTCCCACACTCCCCTCACCCCATCCCCGCAATCATTCCCTCCAATCATCTTCAGTTACAAAACACTTAGCATTTCCTGAGCTTTTTCACTAACACTGCTCCAAATATCTTGGTAAATGTTTCATTACTTGGAGCATCAGCCTTACCCATTCTAGAAGTATCGATATCCTTTATAGGATTTGAAATTTGTCCTATTTGTCATGCTTGCTTATTAAGTACACAAAAAGCAGAATCTCTTTTCTGGCTGTAGTATATTATGGCGCTTTATGTAATCAAAACTGTACTTATAATTACCCTCCAGTGTTAATTCTAATGTTAGCGTCAGTTACTTAAATTTTAAGACTAAAATTTTAAATTTAAATATGCATTACTGAAAAAATGTGCTTAACAGTACTTTCATCTTTGCTAATTCCCAAAGTGGTGAAACTAGAGCATGTAATTATGCCCTGTCTCTCAGAATGTGAGCACTGCAATCTGCTAGCTACCAATTAACCAAACTATCCTAGCATTCCAAGGCTCTTCAACTCCAGCTGTTTAGAAGCCCTGATGTCTAAACAGTCAGGGAAATAGTTTGCCTCAAAACATTGTACGTCCTCATGGTTCCTCACAGTTTTCTGCTAGTGCTCATGGAATTTAGTATCAATTCTAGATGTATTTTATGCATTCATGCAATTTATTTTATTGTGACTTCTTTGTTGCATTGACTTTTTAGTTTTATTAATAAAATGCCAAAGATTTGAAGATAGTTTAAATATTTACCTAAGGCAGAGTTAATTAGGTTAAGCAGTGCTGTTTTTTGCTTCTGAAAATATACGTGATTGACTAATAAAATTTTTATTCCAACCTGCAAGCTCTTTAAGGTTCTCCGGATTCCCTCTGAATTTTGATTATTTGTTGTTGACCGTTTGTGTTGTCACCATAGTTTCTTTTCTCTTCTATTAGATGTAGTTGCATCAGCATCTAGTTATCAAGCTTTCTTCTTAGTCAATTTTCTTTTGCTTTTTTGATTCGTAGCAGCTAGATGACCTAGTATAAGCTCACTCGTACATGAGGGATTCGCCAGGCAGTTTGCCAGGAAGAGAAGGACAACTGGGATGCATGTTTCTTATCATCACACAAGTTATCCCAGGCTTCTGGAGTTCCAAGAGCAATAAGAGAGCAAGACCCAACACAGAAGCACTTTCCAAGCATCTACTTGCATCATATTTGTTAATATAACATTGGGCAAAACAACTCAGAAGACTAGCAAAGACAGAAGGGATGAAGAAATAGGCCTCTTGCTGGGAGGGGAAGAACGTGTGGACGATTTTGTAAACTACCCCACACTGAATTGGAGTTTAGAATTCTAATTCTTGCTCTGTTCTCTGACCTTAGGCAAGTCATTTTGCTGCTCTGCGTTTCTGCCTCTCTTGTAAAATGACAAGATGTTGAATTATAGGAAGTTCAAGTGTTTCCACTTCTTTTGTTTAAAAAAAAAAACATTTCAAAAGAACATGGAAAACCAATATTTACCATACCATTTGTTTTCCATTATAGCCAAACAAAAGAATGTTTTTGACAAATAAAGTATTGTAGTGAATTAATAAATTCGCTTTTTTAGAAGATTCAAATTCAATTTTAGGAAATATAAATTTAAAAATATATAAATTGCAAAATTTGCTTACTTTTATTTATTTGGTCTTGAGGCAGTTGAAAGGAGAATTTCAACTGATGAATGATGCAATACTTTATCTATAGAAACTAAAAATAGTAAGTAATTAGAATTTCACTGTCTAGTATTAATTCATATTCAAATAGTTGGCTATCAGAACACATAACGTTCTTTCAATATATTATAATACATTAATTTCAAAATTACTATATATATAATTTAACTCAGGACAAGATATGAACTTTTCTGAATCAGCAAGTTTCATCCATTCTTTCTGCCATTAGAAACACATCTTCAAACAGTCTTGAGGATTTAGGATACTCACTTTTACTGTCTTTTCTAATGGTGCAGACTGGAAAAAAAAGAAAAGAAAATTGCTTTTGTGAGCATGATTGCTAATTTCAAAATGCAAGAAAGCCAAACTTTAGAGAAGCTGCCAAAGGCGATTCGTTGAACTCTTCTTGATTTCCAGTCTGCTTAACCCTGTCCTCACTCTGAATTCCTTCATCATTAAGATGAACCCTGTAGCCTCTCTCACCACCTTTGGCCAACACTCCGCTACTGAGTACCCCGTTGTCCATGATGTTAAATTTGGAATTAACTGCATCTATTTATCCTCACTTGCAGGCTCATTCTCCTGCCAAAATTTGAATGATTGAGTCTCATGGTTTGGAATCACCAAATTCTTGGTTTGAGTATTGCCTCTGCAGGTTTATGAATATAGTTAGACAATGCAGTCAAGGTCTCTAATCCTCAATTTTTCTATTATTACTATAGAATTGATAGTACCTTTATTTGTAGGGTGGTTGGAATAGTAAATGAAATTACTTTTAGTAAAATGCCAAAGTAAGCATTCAATAAACTGGAAGTATTATTTCCCTCACAAAAATGAGCCTTTTTCCTGGAATATTGTTTCTAAACTCCAGCACCTCATGAGATTTGACTTTGTTGAATAAACAAATAGTTACATGAGTCTAGCCTATTTTCCCTAGTCTGTAACCACCCTTATGATAAATCATCTACCAAGGACTCATAATGGATTGATAAACCAAAATAAACAGGCAATTGTCTTTGAATTGATTTGCTTATGTCACTGATACTCAAAAATTTTTTATTTCGTAGTTTGTAGTTCACATCATTAATTGATAACTATAATGATAGTATTCATGAAATAAAGGCAAACATTGTTATTTCTTATGATATTTTTCCCCCTGAATTACTTTAGCATTCATCATGTTTTTGTATCAGCATTTCTGGAATTTTGAATGATCATTAATGGCATTGTCTGTCAGAATAAAATTATGCCTATTATTAAGCTTCTCATATTTACTTTATTTTGGAGCTTTTTAGGGAGAGCATTTGTCAAAAGCACACATATTTTGGGGTAAAAAGAACTGTATTGTAGATTAAAACAGCTGTAAGTGGAAACTTTGTCAAATGAGAAAGACTGTGGAACTCCCAGCCAAACTCTCAAGGTACAGCCCTATTCCACGCAGACCTCTTTCTGAACTGGATGGACTTTGTTCCCTGGAAGCATCTTGTTCATCCAAAGGGCATGAACTCAAGTCCCAAAGTAATAACCATACATTTTTGTTTAGCCTTTCATAAGCCTATTTCTTTCTTTTCATATGGAGACAAAATGCACCTTGATATATTGTTTAACAACGCAGGAAGATTCTCTAGATTCAATTCTGGGTCATGCGCCCCTTGAAGTTTTTTCTTTGGCCAAGTTCTTGCATAGAGATAACCTTCAAAACATTTTAAGCAAAACAATACGCACTTAGTAAGTGGAAGTATTTATGTCTTCATTCGGCTATACCAAAATTTCACCAGCCCAGATTATGGCAGTCTGCCCACTGGGTCACAAAAACCTCAGAGATAATCTCACTCTGAACCCTGGCTACCAGACAGACAGGCATAATTTAGAATCAGAGTTGAGTCCGTGAGTATTCTTTGGAAGGCTCTTAATCCATTAGGACAAATATTCCTCGGCAATGGACTGGAGAATTCGCAGCCCTTTTGGACCTCCCTGTAATGGAGAAAACTGACAAGCAGTTGCTAAGGCCAGATCATCTCTTGGAAGCACTTCTCAAGACTTTTACGATGGCAGACATACTTTTTGGATTATTAGCTTAAACAAAAGAGTAGGCTATCTGTCTTAAGGAATCTTGATTTTGTTACGATATGAAAAGAGATTATGGAATAATAAAACAGAGAAAAACAGCACTCTTGATGCCTCAAGCATATTATAGGAAAAAATTTGACATAAATACTATTTTCTCTTCTTTATCACCCAGGCCCAATATAAAGAAGAGTTCATCTTAATTGAAGAGCGTATTTCTAAACTAATTTGACCTCAACAGCATATTGGTTTCTCTACAGCCTCTCTATTTTTACTGTTTAATATACTTACTAGATAAATAGCTGGCATAATAAAACTCTTCTATTTTTCCTAAGAACTAGCAAAAGCACACAGATCTGTAATATTTCAAATTCTCTAGTTTTAGCAATATTTGTGAACTTAACTTGGGAAAGGTATTTTTAGCAAAATTTTGAGAAAAGTAAGTTGCATCTTATGACTTTTATAATTGTTAAAAACATGGAATGATAATTTCTGTTTCTTCCAAGAAACTTTACGTTACCTGTGAGGGTATGGGAATTACAAACATTTCCTCTTGGCAATTGAAATTGTTTTTAATATAAAAAATGTGCAAACATCTGTTATTCTCAAAACACTTCTGAAAAATATGCAAATGTCTTGGGTCTCAAAATATTAAGGTTGTCCATTTTCCCCCATTTCCCCAATGCCCACTTGTTTTCTTTCATGTATGGTTAATATTCTAAACCTTGGTTTGTTATCAAATTAAATTAAGATCAGACTTAATTCCCCTTTGTTTCATATTCAGAACCCTATTATGGTATGTGCAAATTTAAGGTCGTCATATTCAATGATACAAACAAGAGTATACGATCCATTTAAGGTTTATCATTTTTAAAAAATACATTTTTAAAAGCTGGCACATGATTAAATAAATGAATACTTGCATTTATTCATTTGTGTTGTTCTTGTATTCATAACGATTCTTTGTAAAAATCAGTTTATTTTATGCATATGTTGTTATAAATTAATCTAATATACAAGTTTGCACTATTGATTACAGCCTTTAATTTAAAAAAAGAAAAAATCACATTTCATTATAATCCCAAGGGTTGAAACAAAACTGTTTTTCTAATATGAATGCTTTAAGAATTTTTTTCTATCAAAGCTAGTAGAAAAGCGATCATTTCAAGCACATAGTTAAGGGATGCTTGATTTATTTATTCCCATCTTTTAATATATGTGAAACATTATATTTGACAAACAAGAGAAGTCAAACCCAATTATTATTTTACCCTTTACTTGACTGCTATGTGTGTGAATGGCCCATTAGATTGACTGAAACCACGTGCTTCATAACGTGGATTGTGCATGGTCCTAGCCTTTAGTAATTCCTTTAATTAAGTATACATCATATTGTACAAGAATTTTCACGTTTACTACCTACTCAATTCTTACAATCTTCTTGTGAGGTAAATAAAATTATGACTATAACTTCATTTCTTAAAGACACAGCTATTAAATGAGGAGCCATTAAGTGGACTTGAATCTTGATTTTCTCCGAAAAACATTTGATAAATGGGTAAAATTGGGCATCGAATAGGAAGTAAAAGCACCTTTGTCATCAGCTATCTATCCACCCATCTGTTACTTATGTATGTCCCAATCTCCTGTGTCACACAATTCTTTATCACCATTTCTCTACTTCCCAAGCCCTGTTTGACAACAACAACTAATGAACAAATTGGTGTAAAATAGAGGACTCGAAGGGGAAAGAGTTAATTTTGTAATGTTGGAAATTGAAAACAAAACCATCAGCATCTGAATAACAGAGGGGAATGGATGTTCATTTTACAAATAGAATCATAAATTCCATTCAGTGTAAAGCAAATTAGAAAAACAACGCAGTACTTTTAATCGCTTAACCAGCTGTGAATTGAAGGACATGCAATACACGTGGAATTTATTTTTTATATTTTTTTCAGCATGTGCAAGGGTTTAGTTCCCCATCATCACTCATGGCTGTTGTTCAGCTAATTTTTGGCAGGTTGTAGAAACAATGTCTCCATAGTCACCAAGTGGCTCATTTCATTTATATAATGAACACCATTTAGCATTCAAAAATAAAAACACCTATCAAATAGATTGCACAAATAAAAAGGTGCACAATGAAGTGGGAAGCCACTAAATTACTGTTCACCAGCTCTCCATTTTATTGCCCACGTGAACTAAATTGAACAATTCCAGATGTTTCAGGGCTTCTGATAGATACAAGATAATCTTCCTCTCTACCAGTCTCTCTGGTTAAATAGTTCCTCATTTTCTAGCCTTGCTACTACTTGCAATTGTAGAGGAAAAAAAGGTTGGTTAATTGTACTTTTGAGGCCACCAAAAGTCCACATTCTGACTAATTGTTTTTTTCTCCACTTGATCTTTTAAACAATTTTTAGTAAAATGGCCCTTATTTAAGGTGGCAAAATCTGAGGTCTCAATTATGAAATACTTTAGAAAACATTTTTTAGGCGTGAGTTATCCTGGCGTTTGACTCACTTCTCCTATACTTCTGTGCATATAACTAGAAACTTAAAGTGTGCTTACGTATTTGCTTGCCAGTTTTTGGGAGAGAGAATGTCAACGTTATTGGGTTCTATTGGCCTCAATGAGAAACATCAGCCCTTTCAATTTGTTTGAGTAGTTGGGCTTCAAAAAGAAGCACTCAGGCTTTCTAATCAGAATACGTTTTTTAGCTGTGGTTAGGGGACTTATTTGGTTTTCTAATCTCCTTGTCATAGTTTTTCAGGATTCCCTTTGCTTTGATGACTAAAGTGGGATAAGTAAAAATCAGTAGTAATATTAGTATTGTTAAGCACATGTACCCACACTATTACTCAGTGGTAGCATAAAATTAAAAATTTCATTTTTGGGGCTGGCTCGGTGGCCGAGTGGTTGAGTTCACGTGCTCTGCTGCGGCGCCCAGGGTTCAGATCCTGAGCGCAGACATGGCATCCCTCATCAGGCCGTGTTGAGGTGGTGTCCCACATCCCACAACTAGAAGGACCTGCAACTAAGATATACAACTTTACAAAAAAAAAAAAATTTCATTTTCAAGTGATATTGACTTAGCTACTCTCTTTTATTGCTCAAGAAAAAAGAAAAATCCATCTAAAGTAGCAAAAAGTGATAATCATTACTTTTTAGCTATTTGTATTAATGTTTGTAATTTAGGTTTGAAATATACATTGAAAGAAGTTATTTACATCTAATTTAAATGTACATGTTTAATGTATTTTATTAAATCTTGAAAGTAATATTTACATACATTTTAGTGCTTGCTTATCAAACTAGGTAATGGCTATGGAGAGAACTAAATTTTGGAAAGTATACTGCTTGTGTACTAACTTTTTTCCAAGCTTCGTTTAGATATATTATGTATTCTAATGCAGTAGATAGGGAAATAAAATATGCTTAATAAACTGATGGTATGTTGGCCTTCAGGTTTATCTTAAGAGTGGGGAACTATCATTTAAACATCTAATATCAAATACTGTATGTTCCTTGTTTTTTTATAGATCATGACAGTGATTAATACCTTTTTGAGATAGTAAATATTAGCTTAAAGAGGTTTAAGTAAACTGTTCAAAGTCTTATACTTTGAGGTGGTGAAATTTTACTCTTCCAAAGGCAGTAACAAACTCACAAAGAAAAAAAATTAAAAAAACAATAGGACTAGGAGAGAGAGGTTTCCAGAGACATAAACACGATGACCATTTAATTTATCATTCAAATCAGGATAGTTTGAAAATAAAAGGGGAGGCTATCAATAATTACCTAGGGACCTAGGCGTAAACTGGGCAAACTAGGATGTATTGTAACTCTAGACGTAGGGAGCCAAGATAGACAAGACTTCCCATAGTTTGAATTTAAATAGGACCAAAAGAAACTAATCCAGTTCTGAGCAATTAAGTAGTTTGTCATTCTGAATACAAACAAAATCCATTCATTGAAAGCTTACCAAGAACTAGACATTTCACTACTTGTTGGGGTTTTAACAGTGATTAAGGGAGATATGGTTCCTGTCTCCTTTGGAGAGCTTTCAGGCAAATGGGAGGAAAAGACATGGACAAGTAAGAAAACGAATAAATAATTATAAAAGTGATACCTACTATGAAGGAATGATGTGAACCCATACATGTCTCTTTGAAGGAGAGACAATTATGCCTTTTGTACCCTGTTGTCAGCACATCATTGGTTCAAGTCTGGGAAAGTGGGGAAGGTTGGGAGGAAAAGCCTGCTGTTTGAAATCTCCTTTTGGCTGTGAGCAAGTCTCAGAGAAGGGGTGCCTGAGACTTGTTATCAGTGAGAACACACAGCAACTTGGGTTGGATCCACTACGTGAAATACGAAGGAAACACTTTTGGGCAAAGGAAAAAGCAAGTACCTCAAAGGTTGCAAAAATTTTGCAGGTCATGTGGCCTTAAAGATAGATCCTGTGAACTACAGGGAGGCAGGGATGGAGTGCGGCTGAGTCAGGAACTGAGTTTAAAGTTAGGTGGGAGCCAAATCACTCAGGGGCTGTGTAGAGCCCGGGCAGCTGATGCGTTTAATTCTCAGGACTGTCAGACGCTACCAAGGGTTAAAGGAAAATCAGTGGCATGATTGGATACAAGTTTTAAAAAGTTACTCTGGCTTCATTCTTCATCCCTTTGCATTAATTTGAAACTCCATTAACTTCCCACATTGTGTCAACATTAAAAAAATAAACAAAATTTAGCCATTGCTGTAACTTTTTTCCTCTTCCTTCATATCCCTCTATCTTTGTTAAGGAGGTAGGAATCGCTTTAGAAATATGTCTGGCCAGACCACAAGTGTCCAACTCTCTTGGGACACATTTGTTATAAGTCAGTAGTTAGGTGATACTTTCTTTGTTTTAGTGAAAGTGAAGCGGAGATTTTAAAAAATGGTTCTCTAGAGATCTGACTACTAGAAAAAAACTAATTTCTATTCCCACTGTAGTAAGAAAACTTCTAAGACGATTCTTGATGAAACTTACCTCCTGGTACCCGTGGCTTTGTGCAATTCCATCCCCTCAAGTTTGGACTGATCCTAGTGACCAATAGAATATAGCAAGTTGACGGGATGTCAGTTCTGTAATTAGCTTATGAAGGATTGTAACTTCCATATTGCCAGCAGATTCTCTCCATTGCTTTCTTGCCTTATTCACTTTGATGAAGCCAGCTACCATTTGGAGAGACCTAAAGGGCAAGAAACCGAGGGAGGCCTCTGGCCTATAGCAGGTAGAAAACTGAATTCTGTCAACAGTCACTGAGCTTGGACATCAATCCTTCACCAGCTGGATCTTCAGATGAGACCTCCTGTCTGACACCTTGATTGCAACTTTGTGAGAGACCCTCCGGCAGAGCATCTAGCTAACTCATACCCAGATTCCTGGCCCACAGCAACTGCAAGGTAAAAAGCGTGTGCTGTTCTGAGTTGCTAAATTTTGTGGGAATTTGCTTTGCATAAACAGATAATTAATACACAGTGAAATACAGTTTTACTCTCTTAAAACAGGGATTGTGGTCTATTCTTTTATCTCTTTCTGGAATGTAGGATTTGTGAACTGAACAAACAGGGAACATAACACATGATCCTTAAGGCACTGAAGGTCAGTAATTGTTTAAATAAGAAGTAACAGATTTTTAAGCATTAGTTACCTTCAAATAATGAAAAATTAGTGGTTTCATTTTACCTTTTAAGGAAAATATATATTCTTCTTTCATTACTTTTAATACTCAGTTTGAAGTATGTTAGTAATATGTCCATTATTTCATATTCCCTCTGAAATGCAATGGCTCTCTTTCTCAATGATTTTGTTAGATCAATTTCTTTAGAAACAAAGGCTGAAACGGGCTGTCGTTCAAGTGTTTTATTGAGGGAGCGCTCTCAGAAGAAGAGGGAGGGAAGAAGATAGCGCAGGGAATGGGCTGAACAAAGACTTTGTCTCAGTTGGAGATTAGCTGGAGTCTGAGCTCATGGAATTTATGGAACACAACCATACCACAGAGTTAGTTTCTCTCTTGAGGGAGTCACCCAGCCTTTTGTATCCTGCTGACAGTTATTGAAGTAAGGGGAACATAGCCTCCATGGAGTGGAAGACCCCATTGGGTGAGCGCAATTCTCAGAGACAGCAGAAGCTCTGAGCTGTTGTTAGCCAACACTCACAGAAGCTGGGGTAAGGGTTGCCCCAACTAAAGGACAGGGGCACCCATGGCATCCACTGTGAGGGTTATATATTCTCATTCTTTTTTTCCCTTTTCAGATATGCTGGAGAAATGGACATGTGCAACACTTCATAAAAGTGATCTATAAATGTTAACTTTAAGGATGATAAAGGTTTTGAAGATAGGTAGAATACCTTTTTTGGAGTATGTAACCAACCACTCAACACGTATTCATTGAGGAATTTTGTATGCAAACCAATTACTGAAGACTTCAAGTAATGCAAAGACGTCTTTTCTTTAAGTATTTTATAACCAGGCTACGAGGAAGGGAGATGTTTTCTAAGTTACTAATTTTGTGAATAACTGGATGTTAAATTATTATTTGACAAAAATTTAGTAGGCTTTAACTTATAGGAGATTCTCTTTTTCTTAAAGAGATAAACACCTTTCAAACTTTCTCCTATTGACACAAATTATTTGTATTATAATATTTTTAATATGTGCAAACTTAAAATTAGGTCTTCATATACATATAGTTGGTTAAAATTTAGTGGCAATAGTTTTAAATATTGTTACCATCCAGAATAGGGTGATACTAATTTTAAATTATTGTTAAAGGAAATCATAACAATAAAATCATGGTGATTCTAGAACCCTCAAACATGTCTCAACTCCTAGCAGCCTATAAAATCTTAATGGAGAAAAAACTTACTTTACTGTCATAAAAATAAATAAAATAGGAATTCAGAGAAAGAAAAGCAAACTTTAGAGATGTGCTATAGATGTGCCATAGATATGTGGTATAAGAAGTTAGATCTGTGCTATAGATGAAGAATAGAATATTTTGGACTAATTGAATAGAAAGCAGAGGGTGTAGCCCAGGAGGGAAGAGCAAATTTGGAGAAAAGAGTAAGGTGTGTTTTGCAAAATGTGGACCATTCTATTAGCAGTCTTGGTTTTAGGATTGTGTAACTATAATTATAGGACCCAATGAGTAATAGTACGTCATAAGATCATGTGATGCTTTGCACATAGTACACTACATACATTTATATGAACTAATGTAAATCAATATGTCCACCCTCACACATACCGAATTTTTGTATTTGTATAGTCTTAGGTAATAGCATATACCCACTATGCTTGCTTTGAATATGACAGTCCATCTAGTTCACATTTACTTTCCCTGTTGAAGATTTTTGACTGGCTACTGATAAGCTGGATGCTAAATGTTTCTGGATTTTCACCCTTTAGAAAATGCATTCAATTTCTTCCCACTTTCGACACTGACACTGGGTCAGCCCACCTCTGAAAGCATTGTGGTGAAATGGCTGTCTCCATGTATTCCTCATTGTTGTTCTTTGGTGAAATCGTCACTTGCGGGTCAAATTAGAGCTCATTCAACCAGAGCCAGAGCAGGGACAGTAATCAGCCTCAGGTCATTTTTTCCACTTGAGAATTTCCAGGGCAGGCACTTGAAGTTCATTTTCTACTTTTACAAAGCAGTACTGTCTATCAGTTGCATTGTATAATGAATCTGAGTTTGGATTTACAATTTTATAAATTTATAGGTTCTGGATGTTAGTATTTATTTGGTTTTTATCCTTGGCTGCAGGTTTTCTTTGTGACAAAAAAATTTTATCCTTTTTACTGTTTTCCAATATTAAATTTTATTCGATTAATTTATTAACCAACTCATAGCATATCATTGTAATTCATATATCTTCCTTAATCCAGGAAAAGTTTCTCATGAAATTTACTATCAGGACATGTATGAAAGCATTCTACATATTACTGGAATACACATCACTCTGTTCTTTAGATACTACAATAGCAAGAGCTAGGACACCCTGACAAGTCATAAACACAGGCCTTTGAAATAGATGAATGTTAACATTGAAGGGACAGACCTGCTGAGTTCAAAGAGTTAATTTTTTTCACATACTTCTCTTTTCATGAAGATGAGGGAACTATATTTTAAAATTTGAAAAATTTAACTCTGATGAATCTTTTATAAGGAAGATAATATTCAAAATTTAATCTCATATATGCTTTACCTTTTTAAATTTACAGACAATTGTGCTGTTTTTTCATCAATGGCCTTATAAACAAATAACTATTTTATTTATGAGAGCAGAAGTCACCAACATGGAAATAAATGCTTTTTAGACGTTTGAAAATCTGAATGTGCAGAAATGAATAGCATTGCTTTATTTCAATGGATTGCAGGAGTGATCTTTGAAGTTTACGTATATTGAATAATTTAATTCTGACAGTAACATTCAACATAGTTGATTGATCACAGTAGAGTGTCTGAAAATGATAATGCATGATCTATAGTTTATTAATCTATAAATATTTAGGAGACTAAAATACCTGTCTTAGTGGAAAGAGCAATTAAAAATCAAATTATAAATATCTATGTACCATTTACTCTACCCATCTTTGGTCTTGGCCTGATGCCCCTCCTTACCCAGCAGAGAGAGTATGGCTGACCACATCAGTGCTCTCAAGACACTCTCCTGCACTATTGTCAACAAACCTCCAGATCAATCTCACAGTTTACTCTTGAAGAAATGAAGTTGATGATGAGGTAGAAAATAATTAGGTAAGGTCACTCTAGATGGGGGACTATGATCTTGTCAATATCCTACAGATATCAAAAATGTAGCAAGCTGAAATTGCAACTCATTACCTTCAACTCCTCAAGCCTACTACTGTTAAGGCAATCCCATCTCAGCTAAGCCAAGACACAATTTTAGGAAGTTCTTCAATCTTCTCACACTCCAGACCCAGATACGGTTCATCACTAATTCCCAGTGATTTCACCTCCTAAATACACATCCAGTGTATTCCACTTCTCTACTCCTGCTATTCCACCCCTCGTGTCAACTTTACCTTCTCTTGCCTGAACCACTGGCTTCCTAAGCTCGCTTCTTTTAGCTTGTTCTTTCAAAAACGCAAATATGACTATGACTTTCCTGTTATTAAAGCATTTTAATAATTCCCCATCATTCTTAGAATAAATACCGAACTCCTTAGGATGGAAACATCTGACTTGCCTGTAACTTAAATATGCCTCATTCCCCGCACTGTGTGTAGTGACTTAGTGACACAGAGCTCTTTGACCTCTTCCACACATGTTATTATTCTGCGTCTTTATTTATATTTCCTCCCATACATAGAATTCTTATTCCAACACCTTTTGCTTAGTTACCGCTTAGTAAGAGGCACCTTTGCCTCCAGAAATCTTCCCCTCTTCCTTATATTGGGCCCATTTCCTGTGCTTCTTGTCCATCACTTCTTATTTCTTTCTTAAAACTCATCATATCATTTTAAATTATCAATTTACCTTTCGCCTAGCAGCCTTGAGAGCAGAAACTATGTGGTAATCATTCCTCTTTATAGCTAGCTTGTAGCCCAGCGTCTGATACACACACACACACACACACACACACACACACACAAAATGCTGGTTGAACCAAAATTCAGTACCCCAGTTGATATTGTTATTTTCAAAGTCCCATGTGCTTTTTCTGTGTTTATTTTATTGTTGATAATTGGTGCAAAATTTGCCTGAGTTGCATGAATGTAAAATAAAGAAATGATGTGAGAATCAGGCAATATTATGACATGCAATTGATGAACAGTTCCTATTTTGCTTTGAAGTGAATACTTCATATTTTGCTTTTGAAATGCCGTTTCGTACAACCCATCCAATATCTGTCCCATAGCCCATTAATGTAGAGTTTAGATTTTAGTTTTAGCTTTAGTTTTAGTTTTTTTAGACTGTAAGCTCCACAAGCAGGAGAGAGAGTTTATGTTTTATATTGTGCTTTGTCTCCAGTGCCTAGATCTGGACTTGGCACACAATTTCTGCTCAATCAATATTTGTTGCATGTTTCAAGTCCATTATACTAATAGAATTGAGAAACCCTGATAGCCCATGTGTTGTACATTTCCTCTGATTTGCAGAATGTGTGTTGCTTCTCCCTCTAGCGTGCAGAGGCAGTGCTAACCTCGTAGGTAGCAGAGGCCATGGGACGACAGGGGACCCCCAGCCATATCTCCTTGTGTATGATGTCATACTTTCTCAATTTCTTTTATTTTCTCCTAATTTCCTTCAAGTAACATTAGTACACCATTAACTCACATAAAGTCATATAACAGAAGTTAAATTTGACTTTCAATGGCAGGATGAAAAGCTAAGGAAGAAAAGCTATTGTTTGTGGAAACTTTTTTGAAGTCTTTAGAAAGTTTTCAGTGCATGTGAAAACGTTCATATTGCTAGCTGACTTTTGAATTATCACAGGTAAAATTTTATGAAACAGTATTCAATGTTTTGTTAAAATATAAATATATTTGCTACTGCATTTTAACTTATCTGCTAATCTCATAACTCTATTAAAAATACAATCTCTTTTTCCTGGTATAAAGCATTCTTTGCACAGTCTATTGCTTATTATTATGATTCTGTTACTATGAGATGTTTACAGATATTATCTTTTTATATTTATTACATTATTATACTGCTTAAGGTGATTACATATTCTTGGTGTCTGACCTAAAAAAGGTCTGAAGACTTTGAAATTTTAAGCAGCTAGATGATATATTTATAATTTTTACAACAGCAATTTTTTCTCAAATTTACTTAGTTGTTTCTATAATTTTTATTCGGTATTGATATTTGAAAGACAGCTGAAACAAAGTAAACATTTTTGGAGAATAATAAAATGCAATCTTTCATATGACAGTAACGACTAAATATCCTAGATATTTAATGCCTATCCTCACAATCAGAGGGTAATTTTCCTTAAAGAAACACATAATTTCTTGCGTTCTTATTTTTCCCATTCCAGTTAGAAAAGTCTATTGTCTAGACTTTTGTTTCATGCACGTACTTAAATTTTAATGTTATCCATTGCTCTTAATTTATATATCAAGTCTGTCAAATAAGAGAAATGGAAAACATACACAGAAAATAGGAAAATAAAAACAAAAAAAAGACATAATTAAAAGTTTATTTTTTCAAAATTGTTTGAAGAGTTTTAGGACATTCTTTGTTGAATAACACTTTCCAAGTTCCAGAGGAGATCCCAAATGTGACAATGGTTATGTATTTCTGATTAGAAAAGATGCTTATTAAATGAGTCAGTGAATCTATATATAGTTACTATTTCTCTGTGTCATTTTAAACATATGAATTTCTAAGATAACTGTAATTTGCTACAAACAATCATCATCGGTCTTATAAGCGCTTTTCTTAGGTTAAATTTTCCTTGGGAATGACAGTTTTTAGACACCGAGAACCTTAGCCCTACACCCCACTGTCTCATTCAGGGATTTAGCATATAGGACACCACAAAAACATCACTCTCCAATTCAAACTTGTAAGCACGGCTAGATTCAGGTATTTAGATGTGTGCCCCCTGACTTCCTATAATTTCTGTCTTTTTTTTTTTTTGTGGTGGCAAAGTCTTCACATATTTATCTATAACAAATTCAGGGAGTTTTGTTTGGCTGACTTAAAAGCATTTTCTTCCAAATTCCTATAAAAATAGAGACTATAAATTGGTTAGCATGGATTGCCCAGGGCAGTACATTTTTTTAATGAAAATTTTCATTGTCAATGGATTTTATGCAGAGCCTTTAGAGGTTGTTCAAATCACCAGTAGTCGATTTAACCATGCTAATCTTTATAACTGAGGGCCTCATTCTTAGAAAAGCTTTTGGCATGTTTTCGTAGACTACTCATAATAATTATATGGATGAGCCGTGGATTCTAGTTGTCTGCATTATAATCATCTCATTTTATGTTTTGGAAAATGGACAGAAAAGTCACTTTCCCCCAATTACACACCAGGTACCCACACACAAATAGCCATGATCTTTTGGAAGAAGGTTCTGAGCATCCATCTGAAATGAATAAATATTTCTTTGTGAAGATAATATTAAAAATGGAGTGTGTATACACTTGAACTGAGCTAGTAAAGCTATAAACATGTGCTCTATTTAACCATTTTACACAATTGTTTACAGTTTTACAAGACATACACAGTTACCATAGCAACAACTCAGAATAAGCATGGTATAAAACTTATGCTACTCTAGCGAAGAAAGCCACTTTAACAAAGTGTGTGGCACACATTATAGGTTGAAGTTGAGTTTTCATCTTATTTTTCTAAAAATTCTGTTTCATAAATCATAGCTGTTCTCTTAAAATTTATTATCTTGCAAAGAAAGTAGAGTTCAATGGTCAATTAGTTAAACCAAAAGGAATATACCTAAACCACCCTATAAATAATTCCTTAGGTTGCTGGGCCTGCTATTCAGGGAAGAAGTTTTATAATCTGAGGTATGTTTTATCTTACCATTCCTTAATTCTTATAATGGAAAATTCAATTTGCTTCTAGGCTAAATCCATGATTCAATATCCTAAATATGCTTGTTTTCTAGGAGACATAAAAATAGATTCATTGTTTAATTTTTTTAAATCCATAAAATGTTATCGAGTCTCGATTTTGGCCCGAGTGCTATTCAAGTAATGGAGAATACAGAGAAAAACAAAACTATGTGTATACCTTTAAAAAGATAACGATCTGGTATCCTCTTTTCATTTTGTTTCTTTCAGAAAATGAAAAGATATGTTTCCTTGGAGATGTTTCCCTTTCTTTTTCAAAGTATTTTTGTTATTGTTAATCCTTATTTCATATTAATACACACCCACTCTAAATATTTACTTATGCATATGTATTTAAGAGTGCACTCTGTAGTTTTTTTATTTATTTATTTTTTGAGGAAGATTAGCCCCGAGCTAACATGTGCCACTAATCCTCCTCTTTTTGCTGATGAAGACTGGCCCTGAGCTAACATCCATGCCCATCTTCCTCTGCTTTATATGTGGGACGCCTACCACAGCATGGCTTGACAAGTCGTGTGTAGGTCCGCACCCAGGATCCGAAACAGTGAACCCCAGGCCACAGAAGCAGAATGTGCAAACTTAACCGCTGCGCCACTGGGCCGGCCCCAAGAGTACACTCCTTATTTGATTAATAATTCATGATGAGTTACGTTTGGAAATTATAGGACAAGTATATTTGCTTTAATGAGACCTAGAAAATATTTACTTGTGGATGATGCATTAGTTCACTACACTAACGGAGTAAAATGGTACTTTCATCTAAAGCCTACAAGGTACAGCACCAATCAAAGACATATAAAACATAAACTCTGACCATAAGAATTTTCCAAGGAAGCAGGAAAATATGACAATATAATATCCCTATAAATAGCAAAAGTCTAAACCAGTATGTATTGAGAACTGATAAGTAGAATGGGGCATAAGTGCTATTGCTTGGAAGAAAAGGAAAGATTCTTCCCTCAGAAGGTGTGACTATGGAAGGCAACATAACCTGGAGCTGTTATTGTCCTGGATCTCTGAGACTGTGCAGGATTTGGTCGCTCAGTGGTTTCTAACTCTGGCTGAACAGTAGAATCAATTGGTGAACTTAAAAAAGATTCCCTAAGACCCATCCCCAAACGAGGAAATAATGAAATAAAGTCTGTGGCCCACAAAAAGGTCGTTTTTAAGATCCTCAGTTAACTCTATCACGCAGTCCACTTTGAGAACCACTGAGGGAAACGTGTTCTAGAAGAAACACAATTTGCAAAGAACGGAGAGAGGAAAATAAATACAGCACACTATAATAGGAAGGTTTACAGTGAAATATCCAGGGTACCCTACACAAAGGGAGTTGGATATCTTTTGAAGTTGAAGATATGATACTAAAATAAATGTATTAAAAAGACCATAATTTTAAGGGAAGTTGGCAAATAATGAGAGGAAGAAGGACATGGAGGAGAAAACAAAGATTAGTTATATTTCATACCATACATAACATTTTGGTGGTTGTTCTTTATTTTATATAGCAAGTTGGATCCCAGTGACACGATCTTTTGATTCAGTCGTTTGTGCAGAACACTACCATGACGTTCAATACTCTTCATATCTCCATAGTCTAATCCTATGACTGATGGTGACTCATTTATACAATATTCCAATAATACAGAATAATAATATTCTTAAGGAAAAATAATTTTTTAACAAGATACACCTTAGAAGCATCTTAAATGGATTTTGAAGTTTTGCAGCTCGGCATTTCAAGGAACTGCCCTGCTACATTGGACATTTATTATATTCATAGTTTGGTTTTCTTTAGAATTCTCCTAAAATAGCTTGTAAAATAGAGACACAGGCTGATCTCTTAGAGAGAGGGCAATGACCTCTCCCATTTGAGAGCCTCTTAGTGAAGCTCCTTTCTGTTCAAGAGTCACTTAGCAATTTATTAACATACAGCCTACTTCCTGCTGAATAGTGGTTTTATTTTTTCCTTTGTGGGTGTAAAATATTCAATATAACACATATCATCCAATTCTGATACCAAAAAGGACATTCAATGTAAGTATATGAAACATCCAAATGGGTCCAAATAATTCTCCAGAAAGTTAACCTGATTATCAGGGATATCAAAGCACTTCAGACTGAAATCAACTCACGTCTACTCATTTGCTCAAGAACTTTTACTTTTTAATATCACGGGTATGATGTCACTTTGCTTCTTATAAAAAAATATTTTGTTCCTCACTGTGGTTACTCTTTGTTTAAAAAGTTGGTTTAGAGTGACACGGCCTGATTCAAATCATGAAAGAGCCATAAATTGATATTACACGAGAGAAAACAATATTTGAATATTGTATTTCTTAAAATTGTGCTCATCCGAATTTGGTGATGAAAAATGGTCTTACTATATTATATATACAAGTATACATATATATAAGCAATGTGATAGACTTTTAAAAGTACTTTTGAAATAACACAACTCTTAAAGTTATTTTTACTTTTTTCAGTTCTACTGCTGGGTTTACATAAGACTGTGTCCTTAATTTGAGTTTTAAATACTATGAGAAAGGATTGAATTTTCAGTAGAGTTAATCGCAGGGGATACGACAGTTTAAGCCTTAAAGTCAGACCCTATACTTATTTATGAAAATTTAAATTCAAAATCTTTGCTTCCTTGAGTTTTTCTATCAGTAATAGATAACTATTACTATGAAACATTAAAAAAGGATACAAGATTTTATCAGTTATTTGATTTTTAGGATCTTTAATTTCACCCTTATCCTTACTCTTTCAAAGATTACCTTCACGTTGTATAAATTTCAACAGCACATAAAAGGGCAATATGTTGCTTACTTTAAAGACAATTATTTCAGTAAAACAACATTAAGTCTTCGTAGATCCAGAATCCAGGCCACATGGTATCACTTTGAATTCAATTTAGACAAGTTTGACTAATCTCACCCTGCCTAAAAGAACTATAAATATTAAGCTGTGACTAAAAGCTCTTTGTGATGGTCCTGTCTCCTCTTCAACTCAGGCTCCCCTTCACTTAATTTGCAACAGCTTTACATCTGGCAGGTGACTTGATCCAAGATTCACCAAATAATTCCCAATTCTTCAAACTCCGTATAGTGATGAGTTTTTTTGTCATTAATAATCATAATTTGTATTTACTGTTGGTCTTTTTTCCAAATATCACCAGGTATTTTGAAGAATATTATTCCTTTTCACAATCCTCTAATTTTATTTTTTATTGTACACATTTCATTCTCTTTATTTTACTGATAATAAAATGTCAATATAAGAGTTGAGAGTTTGTCTCAGTGCTCAGAAGAACAAGGAGGGGTGACATTTGCCCCCTAGGTAGGATGTTGAGTAATTTTATCTCAGTTGTGCATATGGCAAAAATACATAACTGGATATCAGAGAATGTGAGAATAGGCTGCAAGAATCAAAAGGCCATTCAGCTTATGTTTTCAGGTAGAGTGCATTCTTCTTCAGGCTAGACTATTGATCAAGACGTTTTGTAAAAATGAAGTTACTGTGATTAAATTTCCAATCTCCCTTTTTGGAAAGCAGCATTAATTTACGGTGTTGGTACATTGGATTATTTCAGGTTTTGCCATCATCATCATTATCACCACAAATAAAGGTGTCAAGTTATTACATTTATCAACACTGTTTTCTACATACTGTATATATCATATATCATTTGTTGCCGAAGACTACTTATAATAAATGTGCAGTATTTAGCTCTAACATGCATTTTTGCACAATTCCCTCTTTACTTGTTAATTCAGTTCTGTATCCCTTTCTAAGTTGCTGCAACCACGATCCAAACAGATAAATATTTTCACTTTCTTTTCCAAAATCCTTGTGCCTCGACAGACTTAAATGTCACAATAACTCCTAGCAGGGCAGATAAGTTAATTCTGAAATAAATTGCTAATTCTGGTAGATGTATGCTTCATCATTAAATTTAAAAGATTGTGATCATTTATTCACTTTTCAGACGACTGAGTTATTGAATATAGCGTGTTCATGTAGCTACTTTCCCTGGTAATTCCACCAAAAAATTAAAGGAAGTATAGGTTTTGCTTAGTAGTGAGAATATAATTTCATAGTAAGACTTTTAATCTTCTTGGTTTTCTTTGTGATGTGACTCTGGATTTTTGGAGAAAGACTCCCTTGATCTATTTCTAGCAATGAAGGCATCTGGATCAGTAGCCCGTGAGGAACACCCACATTTTTCTGATCATCAAAAAGCACACGTCGGTGTGGTGAATGCATGTCCTCCTGGAGAACAGAGAGCGAGCTCTACAGAGAGCACCTGATCGTAGCAGATCAGAAGGATGGCGTTTGACCCTGGGTGGAGAAAAAAGAGGAAAAGAAAAGAAAGAGAAAAGTTGAATAAATAAAAATATCACCAGCAAACTGTTACCGATTGATGGATGCATTCGCCGAGTATTTGTTTTCGTGTGTGTGTGCAATGTTTGACATATCCTGAAAGGGACTAAAATATCCAAAGTTCGTCTTTAAGCTATGTAGTTTTCCGACTGCCAAAAGGTTTCACATGTGTCATTAAATTTACTGAAAGTGGTGAACGGAACAAAACTCAAGGGAAGCACAGATGTTTGCAGTTTTCAATTTACAGACTTGAATACTTGCAACTGGTTATTCAACACATATATGATTTTAGTTGATTATTTTCATAGATGCTTTCAATCAGTATTGCATATGATTAGTAGGAGATCTGTAATTCCTATGACCTGTTTTGTGTTAGGTCAAGTAGTTATGCTCTATATTTTGTTGCTGATCTTTACATTAAAAGATTTTCTCCTACAATTTTCCTTACATTTTCATTTCTCCTATCTCATTAGTCCCTTACTGTCAACCTTAGTTAATATCATGGCTTTGACGGTGATGTCCTAATTATCTAGTACACAGCACATGTTGGAATGGTTAACATTTTGGGTGCACAGTTATAATAGATATTAGCATGTATGAAGACACTTTCAATTGCAATAAAAAAGTTAAACTAGTCCTTAAATATATTGATCTTTTGGTGGGCCTTAGAGTTTGAAAGATTTTGAAAGATTTGGTACAAATATTTTATATTTTGACATAAAAGTATCTTCTAAGTACAAAATAAATCTATTAGAAGAAACACATAAAACTTAGAAACAAAGGGGAAAAATGCCTAACAGTGAATTTTTCAGTGACAACATTATAAAACTGTTCAATATTAATTAATTTACCAAAATGATTACTTCTTAATATATACAGACATTGATTTGGGGAATCCAGGTTATTAACTGATAAATAGCCGTTTAATCCTGCATATTCAAGTGGATGGTTTATTTCAGTGACGTTCTTTATTTGAATTCACTGGAAACAATTGATTTGAATGAGGCGAGCCAACAGATATTTAATGACCCTTCTTATAATCAGAGAATAGGATTTCCAAATGTCTAGTCAGGATAAAATTAATTTCTTTAACATATATTTTTAGTGTAATGATGATTTTTATTATAGAAAGAAAGAATTCTTACAAAATAGGGAGCCTCCAACTTTTTTAAATTGTAATTTTAAACTGTGACCTTATGAACCAAAAATAGTTTTAGCACTAAATTTGCAGCATCAGTGAAACAACATGCAAAAATAGCGAGGATGGAAACTTGAGACCTTGAGAACAGAGAAATACAACCAGGGAGCATGTGTTTGACAAAAATCCATAGGAATTGGGGGTTTCACATTTCACTCAATTCCATTATATTCAATTCAACAAACCTTTGTGAAACACTATACTGTGGGAGATACAAAGGTGGCTGTCAAAGTCACCATTTTTGAAATTTACCTCTTGTGGATGATATTCGAAGGGGGGGTATAGGGAAGTAACAGCTCATTACTGCATTGCCCACTGGGACTAAGGGACATGCAGGTACTTTTCCTGGATCTTCTGCAGTCCTAAAATGTTAGGAAGTCTGTTTTGCGTCTCTACAACACGAACAGGACCAGTATTTTGAGTGGGTGTAATAGGTAACTGCCTGCCTACAGTCCCCAACTGAATGTCCTTTGGGAGTGGGGCAAGTAACACAAATGTGAAAGTAGTCAGGTAGAAGATAATATCTATGGAAAATCTGGTTTATGGTCTTGACTCCTGGCTTACCCTAAGATGTGATTTTTGGGCAAGTCTCTTAAGTTTTTAGGTCTCAGTTTTCTCATTCATAATCTTGAAATATAAAAGATTGCTGATATTCAACTGCATTTGACCTGCAAAACATGCAGTTCCATTTGGTTTAAGCTAAAAAAGTAAAGAGGCTTAAATCCAAGGTCACCTTCAAAACGATCTTCAGATACCCGGCGAGGTTGGACTTGGAGGAGAGCTGAGAAAGCAACAGGTTGAGAGATCATTGAACACGAGTGGAGAATGAAAATAAGAGAGGAGCCTTTGAGAGGAGAACTGGTGAAAATGGAAACCCAATGTCTTGAAAAGTTTGGGAAAATTTTATGAATTCTACAGTTTGGCCTCATTGGGATATCTCAGGCCTATATGAGCAAGACTCATACAGAAGAAGACCAAAACAAAATCCAAATCGTTTTCAAGTACATTCAAATGAAGAGAAGAAAACCTGATTCTAGCAAGGCCAGTACATAATGCATGATAACTTGAAGGTGAGGCTAGTAATATGGACCCTGAAGAGAGGGGTAGAACTTTTTAAGAGGAAGTGTGAGTTCTTCCAATTCGCATATGTCATCGGGAGCTTCAAAAAATGCAGGTTCTAGTAGAGTCACTCGTACAACTTTACACGAGAAAGTTCATGCTTTCTTAAAAATGACGCAAACTAAGGAAAAGTGTATATATGCATATATAAAACAAAAGAGAAGGCTTTTCTCATTAAATTGGATGATCTGTGTAGGATCTCGCTCTAATAAGGTAACATAATTCGATTCCCCTAGGATATAGCTTAAACAGCAAGAGTAGTTCTTCGGTGATGAAGAACAGTTTTTGGCCTGTTCTTTGCCAGTCTGTAATTTTATCCATGCCTAAAACACCTTCTATACAAAAATACAAAACATTTTTATAAAATATCCAATTTCTTGGCAATGAGAACAAGCCTGTTAGAAATAACAGAAAATGCCAGTCAAAGAAACTTGGCTTTCTTTTCTTACTACTGTAGAGTTGAATGTTGCCTGTACCTTAGACTCTGAGCAGACATTACATATAGACAGTTGCTTGAGACATACTTAAGCAGTTGCTTTTGGTGACCCTGCATTCGCGTATTCCTCTGCTGAAACGCTTTTATTGTATCTTGAAGCAAGTAAAAGGAAACTCCTGAAGGAAAGCAGCCCCTATTTGTCCCCTTCTTTGAGGTTCTTACCAATCTGTTTTACCTGCAAAGAAGAGTTTCTTAAGGCTTATATGATAAAAGCAAAATAATTCAGGAGATTATCATTATAAATTTCTAGACTCTTTAATTGCATAAATGAAGTTAACTGCTCAGAAAAAGTGAGGCTTCTCATATACCGGATATGCAGCATTTTTCTCAGCAAACAAATGAAAAGAATATATTATGACAAAGATCTTTTGCTTGACCTAACTTTAGTCGGGCTCCTGAACTTTCTCCTCGACTCAGCTATGCACTTCCTTGTAAAAATCCAGTTTTACCCTGCTAAATTAGTTTAACCCGAATTGCCCACCCTTGACATGTGATCGTTTCCTCATCTTTCACCATCCCACATGTCATGCCTGACTATCCTAGTCTGTCTTCAGCAAAGAGACTTTTAAGCTGGTTTAGTCAGAATCCCCCTTATCCCTGAGGTTTCCTCTTAGTAATTTTCTATCCACTGACCCGTAACTTGCTCCTTAGCTATAAAACCCCACTTGCCCATGCTGTACTTGGAATTGTACCTGGTTTATACCGAAGTCTCTTTTCCTCTATTGCAATAGTCCTGAATGAAATCTGTTTTTACTGCTTCAACTACTGTCCAGCTCTGGCTCTTCTTTGACAGTTGTAAGTTTGCTTTATGCTTGCACTTCATAAGATATTAAAAGTATGACCTTTGTCTGAACCATGCTTAATATTTTGATTACCTTATTTAGTGAGACTGAGTCAAAACATATCATAGAAATAAATGAATAAACATCTAATAATGAGTAATGTCCAGATTTAGAGCTGATACCTCTTGATATTCATGTCAGCAGAATCTAAGATATTTAGCCACCATAAATTCATAATCAATTCAAACCTAAAACTTAATGTTAGAACTATGCAAATTAGTGCAAAAACTCTAGTTAGAAATTTGAGATGGTAGTACAGATTCTAGAAGTGTTCTTCACTCATTCTTCTATTCATGTATGCACCAAAGAGATATATATATTTTTTTGCAGGGGAAGATTCGCCCTGAGCTAACATCTGTTGCTAATCTTCCTCCTTTGTCCTTCCAGATTGCTCAAAATATGATCTGAGAAGTTGGAAACAAAAAAGGGAGTGCTACTATTATTTAATCTAGATAAAACCTTATACAGAAGCTCATTTAAAGGCCAGGGATATTCTTAACACTCTCAAGAAAAATATTGATGACCTAGAACATGCACCTAAACAGGGTCTGCTAATTACAGATAGATGGCCCGTGTTTCATTATCCCTCAATGAGTTTTTGATGGCCTACTATGTGCCAGGTGCTGGAAGAGACACTGGAGCTACAATGATTTTTTTTAAAGTATTATTTTTATGAGCTGTCAAGAGTTATAATTGGTAGGAAAGCCAGTTTATGAAAAAGAGAGGCAAACCGTGCTTACGGAGTGCATAAGAAATACTCAACAGAACCTTGACAGCGTTGGCTAAATTGTAACCGGAATTATGAGTAGGTATTAACCAGTCAGAAAGGAATAGGGTGGCCATTGTTTGTGGTTGCAGGTGGAAGGTTTGACACAAAGAGATGTTCCAGGTGGAGTGAATGTGAAGTTCTAGGATTTAAAAGAGCATCCTTTGTTTAGGCAATTGAGAGAGGTAGGGGATGTGAACTGTAAGACCCTATGGGCATTGTACATTATTACACGAATTTAAAGTCTATTCCAAGAGTGATGAAGGGAGGAAGAGAGGGCCCTTGAAGGATAAGTGAAGAAATGCCATAATTTTAATCGTTTTATAGGAAGATCACTGCTGGAAGTATAAACAACGGTTTTAATTGGAACAAGAATGGAGTCATGGAAACCGGTAGAAGGCTGTTTCCAATACCCCAACAACTATTGTCGTGTTTATCCTTATTAGGCTAAACTCTGCTTAGACAATTAGCACAGTCTAAATGAACAGGAGCCTCTCTGGGTTCTGAAGTGAATCAATGCCTTGTTGTCCTTGCTATACATCTTTCAAAGGCGTGAATTTGGGAAATTTTACACCAGTTGTCCATCATATAGCTGCGAATAATGACTACATGTAAAATGCCAAGTGCGTCAGAAGAACAAATGGCTGTTTGCTGTCATGTACCAGAGAGAAAAATGAATTAGGAAGCTATGAAGCTAGATCCACCAAAGTTTTTGAGGATTGTTCCTAAGGATGAATGAAGCGACTACACCATGAGGCAAAAGACAAGGCAATTTATAAGCCACCCAAGGAAGCAGAAGAAGGCAAGCATGGAGTTGTAATTTTTTTTTTTGGAGTAAATAATTTCTATCATATTTTTAAAGGAATGGTTTTTTTCAGGTGTACATCATAATATATTTAGAATTCTGCGTAGATTACATCATGTTCACCACCCAAAAACTAATTATGGTCCATCCCCTCACATGTGAGCCTATTCACCCCTTTTGCCCTCCCCCCCCTTCCCCTATGGTAACCACCAATCCAAGCTCCATTGCTATGTGTTTGTGTGTCGTTTTTATCTCCTACTTAAGAGTGAGTTCATAAGGTATTTGACTTTCTCCCTCTGACTAATTTCACTCAGCATAATACCCTCAAGGACCATCCATGTTGTCACAAATGGCCAGATTTCATCATTTCTTATGGCTGAGTAGTATTCCATTGGGTATAAATACCAAATCTTCTTTATTCATTCGTCCCTTGATATACAAAGAACTCATACAGTTCAACAACAAAAAAGCCAACAACCCAATTAAAAAATGGGCAAAAGATCTGAACAGAGATTTCTCCAAAGAAGATATACGGATGGCCAACAGGCATATGAAAAGATGCTCAACATCATTAGCTATCAGGGATATGCAAATCAAAACTACAATGAGGTATCACCTCACTCTGGTCAGAATGGCTATAATTAACAAGATGGGAAACAACAAATGTTGGAGAGGATGTGGAGAGAAGGGAACCCATGTTCACTGCTGGTGGGAGTGCAAACTGGTGCAGCCACTATGAAAAACAGTATGGAGCTGGAAATTGACCTAAGGTCTGGTAATAGAAGATAAAGTCGATGGTGGTGCTTGACCAGCACTGACCTAAAGAAAAACCAAGAGGATGAAGAGGAATGCAGAGTCAGGTTTTGAACAAGACAAAAACATAAATGTATAAGTGGCTCCAGCAGGATGAGGAGAATTATAGGGTGAGAGCAGGTGTATGTCTTGTAGATTCTAGACCTGGAATCTCTTCTTTGGCATGTGCTAAAAGAACATTTGATAAGGCTGGGACACAATCTTAGGTGATAAACTCCCATTAGACATAATTTACTTGTTTGACACCTGAACTTTATTCTGATATAGGAAAGCCTCCAAATGTACAGGGCAGCTGTGTGTCTTAGGAAATTTCTAGAAGGCTTCATTGAGCTTTTATTGAACATAGAAGAGGCTCAATATTTGCTTGTTGAAGGAATGACTTTGCAGGAATATTCAAAGTTAAAAAAAATTTGTTTTCATTGTGCTTGATCCCTTTCCAAATAACACCAATTGAACTATTTTTATATTAGTATGTTCTTTATATCGGTTATTTTTTCTGTGAATTTAAACAGATGTTAACATTTATCGAAATGACTAGGGTCATTTTTCCATTTTCACAAGAGTGTCTAAATCTCTCATCCTTTATTAGTAACCACTAATATAGCTTATCATTCTCAAGGCAATAGGAAAGCAAGGGCAATTTTTGAGCACTTTAGAATCTGCTCAAGCAGATTTTTGGAGGTGGGTGTCCACTAACGTGGGCCAGATTTCTCTGATGACATAAGCTCCTTTCCACTGAATAGGAGGAGTTCATCTTCTTTTCAGATTTACCCTAACAATCCCAATACAGACTGAGTTGCAGATATAAAAACAAACAAAATGTGATCTTAAGTATATTTTTACCTCTTCACTCATTTAAACAAAAAATATTAGTTGTTTTTAAACAAAACTCTTATACTAGACCAAGGAGAGTTTTCTTCAATATAATTCTTATCACAGGTAGATCACATGACACGCAGGGTACTGATGGTCCAGTGGTATAGATGCTCCTTCCAAGATAGCTTGACAACAACAGACCCGTTAGAGACATTTTGGAGAACGTCTGCATTTTAAAATAACTTCTCCTTGGGGCTGGCCCCGTGGCCGAGTGGTTAAGTTCGCGCGCTCCGCTGCAGGCGGCCCAGCGTTTCGTTGGTTCGAATCCTGGGCGCGGACATGGCACTGCTCATCAAACCACGCTGAGGCAGCGTCCCGCATGCCACAACTAGAAGGACCCACAACGAAGAATATACAACTATGTACTGGGGGGCTTTGGGGAGAAAAAGGAAAAAAATAAAAAATCTTTAAAAAAAAATAAAAAAATAACTTCTCCTTGCTCCACCTACACCCAACTCTTGTAGTTCATTACACTTTTCCTAACCTAATAGAACATGTCATACTGATTTAAATATTTCATGTACTATAGAAAGTAAGGTATTTGGGCATTTATTAATACAACAAATATTTAGTGACCATCTATTACACTCCAGGCACTGAGCTATACATGCATGATAAGAGTGTTTTCAATCCACATAAATTTGTCTTTAATTGTGAATGATGTAACCACAGGTATTTGTCAGTTTAATCAGAATTGTTCTTCAGCTACATTGTACATCTTCCTGGGTGATGAGAACTGGGATCTAAGCCTGGCTCTGCCCCTGGTGAGCTCTGCATCTTTGGAGAGGTCACAGCAATGGAATCCTAGCTTCAGTTCCTCACTCGTAAAGAGAGAGTGTTAGATCAGATGACCCCTAAGGCCACAACCAGTATTAAGAGTCTATGTTCAAAGGCTTTTGTTTTTCACCAAAAATATGATCTGTAGGACATTAGTTCTGCTAGATGTTAATAGAAGTTCCATGGTTAAATACACTGAAATAAAGCTGAGTTAAACAAAGAATGTTTTATTGTTGTAGCATTTCTCAAGAACTTTAATATTCCTACAAACACTGGGAAAGCTCAAGACAATGGTATACAATGCCTTTTACCCAAACTCATTTTGGCCGAAAAACCCTTCTTTAGACTCAGTCTGGAACATCAATCAAATATTCAACGAAAATTTATTGAGCACTGAGGCCATCTCAGTGGAAAAACGAACAAATAGCAACAGCAACAATAAAAAATAGTACAAAATAATTCATGGAGTTTACCGAGAAGAGAGACAATAAATAAACAACTAATTTAAATGCATTGTACGTTAGAATGTAATAAACGCTTTGGGGGCAAATAGAAAGGAGCCAGGAATTTGGAATGCTGGGAGGGGATTACCTCAATGAGAAGGTACCAATTAAGCAAAAAGATGAGGGGTAAGGGAGTAAGTCATATTGACATCAAAGGCAAGATCAGGTGGAACTCCTGTGTTTGGTACCACAATTTAGAAGAACGCTTGTGAAAATATCAGTGTACTAAATTATAATCCATTGAACAAATATTCATCCAGCGCAGCGTTGGCACTGGTGAGTCCATGCTGACTAACACCGAAGGGACTGGGCTTCACGGAGTTTATATTCTAGTGGAGAAGAAAGAGAAGAGATAAGCAAATAGGCAAAATCAGAAAATTAGTACAGATTCTAGTATTTTTTTTTTTTTAAGAAGCAGCTGCTTATTTTTCTTTTTTTCTTTTTTTTAAGGATTGGCACCTGGGCTAACAACTGTTGCCAATCTTTTTTTTTTTCTGCTTTATCTCCCCAAACCCCCCCTGTACACAGTTGTATATCTTAGTTGCAGGTCCTTCTACTTGTGGGATGTGGGATGGCGCCTCAACGTGGCCTGACGAGCGGTGCCATGTCCGTGCCTAGGATCTGAACCCTGGGCTGCTGCAGCGGAGCCCGCGAACTTAACCACTCGGCCACGGAGCCGGCCCCAGATTCTAGTATGTTTTTGAAGGGGGTATCATAAGGATTAATATTGGGAATAAGATTTGGGGATATTTTAAATTGATTATCAGGAAAAACGTCTTTGAATCAATTGTGTATAAAATGAGAACAAAGGGAGAGAAAGAGAACTAGTCATCTGAAAAGTTGTGTAAAGAATGCTAGAAGTAGACGATACAGATTTAGCATCTTTGAGAAATGAGCAAAAACATGGCTGCAGTATATTGAATGAAAAGAAGAGAGACAGGCAATTATAAGGAACACTGAATGCAGAGCCCTGCAAAGAGTTTTGAGTTTTATTGTTTCTGTAAGAGAAAGCCATGAAAGGGATTTAAGCAGAGAAGTAACATGATCCCATTTATGTTTTAAAAAAATCCTTTCCTCAGAGTTGAAGAGTGGAGAGACCTGGATGGGAGTTTGAAGACAGGGGACCAACAGTTTAGGAGGCCTTTCACTGCAGATATGATAAGGGCCTGAATATAATTCTGAGGAGGCCCAACACTTAGATGCCATATAGGGCAAGAGAATTCAAGAGAAGAAATATTTGAAGCTGAGAAGCAGCCAGTGAGGTCACTGAAGAAACAGAAGAACGTGGGGTGGAGGACACAAGCAAAAGGATGGTTTAGGGGTTAATGGAAGGCATCCTTTTCTACTTTATTTTTTTAGTAAAATGTTTTATTTTATTATTAAATTTCAACCTATCTCTGAGAGGCACAATTCATGAATCCTTAAATCATAACACCTATTTGTGACAATATAATCACAGGATTTCAGAGCAGAATCATACAGAAGGAGCAAAATCCGATATATATTGATGGATATGACATGAAGCTTAATAGTGTGAGCAGTAGTTTAAGAACTAGGTTGATTCAAAAATTTCCCCAAGCCTCAATGTATTAACATAAACAAGTTATAATTCTTTAAATTGAATCCTCTTAAAGAGCACTGTATTTTAAAATATAGAGGGCTGATAAGAGCTCAGATTAGCTATGGAAACCAGTGAATCCAGTCCTGATGTCATGCTCCCTAGCTCTTAGCGATGGAGACACAGCCCTCCATCTCCAGCCTCCCTGCGGAACTGCCATCTCTCACGGAGGAATTTCAGTCTCTATGGAGACTGCCTCCATTTCAGTCAGTCAATTAGAGGTGAAAGGTATTCCATTTGCAGTCACCTACGCCATAGAGTCCACCTATTTTTTTTCTTCATTCTTTCAGCCAAATGATATCTTCTTACCTAAAAGGAAAGAAAATCTGAGCATCGTGGTCATTTAATTTGAGCACGTTCTGTCCTACTTGTTCTTCTTTCCTTTGTTTCAAATGGCAGCATTCTCTGTAAATCAGGTAAAGAACTGTATTTTATGCTATCACCATTGAAAGCTCCATAATTGTAGCTTTTCTACCCAAGTCACTGAAAGAAAACATCTATTTCTACACTAAATATATTAATTTATTTCCAGTTGTACATATGTTATTTTACTTAGGAGATAGTACTCCCCACATTTTTCAGGGGTGACTCTGTGGTATACAGGGCTATTTTCTAAAGAACACATATTTTCACAAAAGGCAATGAAAACTATGCAGATTAAAAGTTACCTTTGTTCATCACTACTTCCATATTTTTTTCCTAAGGATATAAAAGACTGCAATTATTGCTTTTGTTTTAAATTCTGTCACATCAGCTGAAAAAAGAAAAAGCTACACTGAATGTGATTAGATCTAATTATGTCCTGATTAGAGCAATTAAGACTTGTGTGAAATGAACAGGGATAAAAATAGAAGAGTAAACAACATGAAAATATTTACCAGGAATAATTTACTGCTAAGCTTCTGGTATTGTATTTTTCTCTTTATCCTTATTCTTCAAGAAATGTAAAACCTGGTGGTAGTTATTAACAACCAGAAACTTTTGTGGTTGCAAATGACAGAAGCCCAATTCAAACAGACATCAAATGAAAAAGGAATCAGTGTAGAACCTATCTGGAGAGTCTGTGGAAACCAACTTCAGACATGGCTGCATCAAGGGGCTCTTGCATCATAAGGTTTTACTTTCTCTGTCTCTTCTATGCTTTTCTCTGACTCTGGCTCCATTCTGAGGTGGATGATTCCCTTGAGGTAGCATTATGACTAAAAACACCTTCAAGCTTACGTTTTAAACTTTAAGTGCCTACAAATATTTTTTGGAATATTTTTTGGACTAGTTTGTATCACGTATTCAGCCAGTCCTAAATTAACTACTGTGGCCATATTCATATGTTGCTTTGATTGGCCACGGTGAGTTTCATAACTACCCTTGAGGTAGGGATATAGTCACCAGATTCAACCTGAATGACACAGACTTAAAAATAAGAGGAATGTTTCCTTAAGGAAAGCAGGAATTTACTAAAAGAAGAGGAAATAGAAGAGGAGTAGAGAAAAACTGGAGAGGTAAATGCAAACCTCACAATTCTTTGCTGTTTCCATTCTTGTAACTGTCCTCTTCATTTGTCTTCAACTGTCTTTGACATGACCGCAATTTTTTATTCCTTAGAAGATTTCTCTATGTAAGATTTTGCATTCTAAATATTCAGTCTCTAAACACAACCTACTATCTTTTTATCTTTTCCAAAATTTCACACTTAATATACTTGTTTTGGTTTCCTCCTCTGGTCACTGTCCCCTTCACTAGCTTCCTCTGACCTGTTGTACCTCTCCTGGGCTCCAATTTCAACCTTTCAAGAATGCACTCAATGGCATTTTTGGTTCCATTGTTCTCTCTTCCACAGTTCCTACCTTGTCAATCTCAAATCAGAATCCTGACAACATTAGCTTCTCCTGTTTCTCTTCCTGGGTGCTAATTGCTCAGCTGGAAAAGTCATAAAACAGCTCTGCTCAATTTCCCTACACTGTATGCCAGCCAGCTTCAAATGGGCAATCTCTTCTGTTTAGCAATCCTTTTTTTTTTTTTCACTTTTGTTTCTAAACAATTTACTTTATCTTTGAGACTTCTCCCACAAGCAACCATCTTAGACTAAATTGCAATGTACACATACAACTTTTCCAATTCAAGCTCCCTCAGTCTTTTTCCTGTTGACTCCAACAAATTAAACATCTTCAGCAAAAGAACGATTTTTCCACCTTCCACAGGTTGATCCCTCAAAAGTAGTTTTCCTCTTCTTGTTCTCTTAACGTCATAGTTTCCCATACATCCTAACATCACTTATCTTCTTATAAGTCTTCAAATTCACCCTCTTACTCATCTTTCCAACATCAGATAGTTTTATGGTGAATGGTCTGTGGCCATTATCTCAATTTCTTCCCAAATCTTTAGTAATTTACACCCTGGTTTCTGTGTTTTTTCTGGAAACTACTATTTCAGTGCTCCCCAATAATGCTTAACAGCATCAACATTTTCCAATATGCGAAATTTGAAACACTAATGATTTCATGACTTTTCCATATCAATTATGCATAACATCAAATAATATGGAAATTCTTGTTAATTATATATTTTAATATATTGTACGTCTATCTTATCTTCTCAGAAAGGGACATAACTTTTATTTGACATGTGAATTTTTATATTGAGAGAGCTATTGACATCATAGGGCCTCCAAGGTGGGTGATGGGACAGCCAGAGGACTTATTTTGCATGGAGCAGGAATGCTGTATGTCAGGGAGAGGGCAGGTGATACTGGGCTGTTTCATGGGGAATTGGACTTATCAAGATTAATATGGGGAAACACTGGAAAATACAACAGTTATAGGAAACTTAGTAGTCCAGACAAGAATTAATATGGATATGATCACACTACTTTTAGATTTAGCTTTGCTCACCTGGTTTTGTATCTCCTACAGGATTAATTCTAAACCCTTTAACTGTCAAACAAAGCACTCCTTGGTCTGCCCATTACCTATGCACTACTCTTTTTAAGAGTTAAAGCACTTTATGTTTAAATATTACAGAACTGTTTGTACATCCATGATTATATCAAACTCACAATCCTAGAATTTGCATTTTCTGCTTTAACAAAAAGAATTGATTGTATATTCATCGGAAAACTCCTCTGTGCCTTTGCATATTCTTTGGTTATTCTGTTCTCTATTTCAGCTATATCTATGTAGGGCTTTCTACTAAGAGATAAGTCAATTTTTCAGAGGGTAGAAATGAAGTGGGTCCAAGAGACACTTACCCAGACCCTCAGAAATCTGCCAGAGTGGCCATGAAAGGAGTTGGTTTAGGGACCACTTCATGTTTAACACAGAAAATCTCTCTTGCTGAGTCATTCTGGTACTTAGCCAAGACTTTGGGAAAATGGCTCCACGTGTATAGCAAACAACAGAGTTCCAAGACAGACCAAGTTATGTCTTCTCACTTATGCCTAGAATCTGTCTCTCTCTGTAAAGAAAGAAGATTGCAGAAACTAATTTTCCCATAATCTGCTGCAATTAGAGTGTGAACGTGTGATCGAATTCTGGCCAATGTGATCTCAAAGGAATTTTGTCCCGGGGCTTCTAGGAAAGGACTTTCTCCCCAATAAAAAGATGTACAAGATGTAAATGTCCTCATGTTAAACCAGATGTGACTTTGTTTAAATATGATGCCTGAAACTGCTGCAGCTACCTTCTAACAATGTATTCAGGACAAGGCAGAGAACCAGGCACCCATTCTGAGAAGGAAGAGCAGGTAAGAATGAAGAGCAGTAAGAGCTTTGGCTCCTTGATGACAGGATTGAATAGCTCAACCTGTCTTCTTATCAGGTGAAATGGTAAATATTCTTTAGTGCTTAAAGAACCTTTAGTTATGTATTTTGTTGCCCTGAAACAGAATCTTCTGAGCTGATAAGAGCTCTGAGCCATAACATTGGAAATTTAGGCCTAAGGAATATGGACTGACCAAAACTAATGACAGCACTGGTGGAAAGAATTGCCCCCTCTTCTGTACTTGCCCATCATACTGCCTGAATAATTAAGGTTGGACCAATGCTACACCACACCTGATCACTGAAGTAGTATCTACGCCGGGTACAACTGATAGTTTTCTTTGTCTCAGTCATTGTGTATCATCAGGCAATGAGAAATAAAGCATACCAGGAAAGCTAAAATACCTAATTCTCATCAGTAAAACTGTGGGGCAATATCAACAACAGTCAAAGGGAAGAGAATTCCTCACTGATCTGCACATACTTCACATTTTACCTAGCTTGAAGAGATATAATGAAGTTTGATTGTTTGAATCAAATAAGTACCCCGTGGGTGTCAAAGATTGGATCTCATGGTGAAAGGAAGATCTTAGTTATAATTAATTTAAAATAGTTATTGAGCACCTAATATATTATAAGTTTTGCACTGGGTACTATGGGTACAAAAAGTGAATAAGACAGGCAAATCCTATTTCTTGCCCTCTTGGAACTCATATTCTAGTGGAGTTGGCATTGTGGGTGGTTACAATAACCATGGTAACAACACAATTTCACTCCGATTTTTTTTTTTTTTTGAGGAAGTTTAGCCCTTAGCTAACTACTGCCAGTCCTCCTCTTTTTGCTGAGGAAGACTGGCCCTGAGCTAACATCCATGCCCATCTTCTTACTTTATATGTGGGACGCCTACCACAGCATGGCTTGCCAAGCGGCGGGATGTCCCCCCCTGGGATCCGAACCGGCAAACCCCGGGCCGCCAAAGGGGAATGTGCGAGCTTAACTGCTGTGCCACCAGGCCAACCCCACAACACAATTTCAAATGGTGATAATTATGAAGAAACCAAAACAAGTGAAGGAATGGGGAGCTTTGGGCTGGAGTTACTCTATTTAGTTGTTGAAGGAGAGCCTCTCTGAGGAGGTGATATTCGAGTTAAGAACTGTGATGGAACGGATAATAAAAAGACTCGAGGAAAACGAATTCCGGTCAAAGAAAGGAGTAAGTGCCAAGACCCCATGGTAAGATTTACTCAGAGTGTTAGAAGGACAGAAAGAAGGTCAAGGTGGCTGGAATGTAGTGAATAAAAGGAAAATCTTATGATATGATATCAGGCAAGTCAACAAGGACCATCACAGGAATCTTCTAAAGCTAAGCCATAATGAGTGGCTCAAACTTTATTCTGACTGCGTGGTAGTCATTGCCGAGTTTTAAGCAGAAGGGAGAAATATTCTGCTTTAGGTTTTGAGAAGAAAGCTTTTGCTACTCTATAAAAAGAGAGTTGGCGGGTGCTCTGGGGAGTGGCAATAATCAGTTGAAAAATGTTGTTGGTTTGAACGTGGGTAGTCAGTGGTGGAAATATAAAGAGGTTATTGGATTCTTGGAAGTAAAACTGAAAGAACTGCTGAATGAAAGATTCCAAACTGAAGCTGAGAATTTTTTTTTTTAATGGACAGGGGTCTGTGGTGGTAAATCTGAAAATGGAGCTTTCACTTGAAGCCATGTAGCAAAATGACCAGATTTCTTGTTACTGCTGAGTGTGTGCATGCGTATATGTGTGTTTGTGAGTATTTTGCATATATGTGTTTAAATGCAATCTCTAGCCACTTTTCCTCATTTATTGACTTTCATGTTGCTCCTACTATTTAGGAAACAACTGAATAAATACATCATAAAGGACAGGCAGAGATGGGAGAGTGGGGTAAGTGGTACTCTTATTTTTCTGGGATATTTATTAAAATAAGAAAGATTAGAAATGCCCCTGTTAACTCCTGAGAGAAAATGAAGAAGCCTGGATTTTTTATTTGAGCAAAATGTGACATTATTTGAAATGAGTGGAATGGAGACATCAAGAATTCCGTTTAGACACACACAGTCTGATATACCTATCAGAAACATATGTAGTGATAACAAGCTGCTGGTTTTCTATTAAAATCTGATCTTTAGGTGAGATGTAAGGGTTGGAGGGTTGCAAATTTGGAAGTTATCAGCTCAAGAATAAACATACTTTTGTAGAAAATATCTTAAAAGGAATTATAATTTTTACAGTTTTGGTCTAAGCTTCTTCCCACTCTAGAATGTATTATGCATTCTGAGATACATCCGCATGAACAATTCATTATTGAACTCAAAAGTGAACTTTTATTTTAAATTATTTTTATGTCCCAAAGTGCAGGATTATTACCAAAAATACTGGGATTCTAAATATAATGATCACTGAAAATTTTCAAAAAATAATTTTATTTAGAACATTTACTTAATTCTAAGGACTGTAAATATAATAATGAAAAGGCAAATTACATTACATATATAATCTGTATATTTCAAGAGCTGAACAGTATTACCCTTTATTTTGTTATATATTATTTGAAACCCTGTATTTCCTCAATTCTATAAATGTAAGCAATACAATATTTCCCATGTTTCTAATGGAGCTTGAAATTAGGGTAGCAGTTTGTGTAGCAGGATCACGATGATGTCAGCATTCACATGAAAAATGAAACATAACCAATACAACTTCTAAAGCCACAAAAAATAGTTAGTTTCCCATATTTGAAATTGGCTGGCCATATATAATAATAGATGATATAGGAGAAGAACATATTCTCTTTTCTGGACTTTACAAAACCAATAGCAAGTTTGTTGATAAAGAATCCTGTACAGCTATGCACTTAGTACAAAATTTACACTTGACTCCAAGGTCCATATTGTAAAATTTAGTATTGGGTCTATATATCACTATAGGAAATAGAGTTTGGTAGTTACTTGTATCTGATAAATCCTATGGATAAAACCATTAATGATTTTTTCAACTAAAATTACATTAAAGATTACGAATTATTTGATTGTTCCATATTTAGTTCCTGAAAACAAGTGTGGTAACTCAGTCTCAACCAAAGCTGTACTATATAACCAAACAACAAAAATACTGGTATAAATTATCAAAACAAAAAATTACTTATTCTGTAGCCAGGAACATTTATGTTTGACATGAATTATGTAAATAACTTTAACTTCTTCCTAATTTTTTTTTTAAAGATTTTAGTTTTTCCTTTTTCTCCCCAAAGCCCCCCAGTACATAGTTGTATATTCTTCGTTGTGGGTCCTTCTAGTTGTGGCATGTGGGACGCCGCCTCAGCGTGGTTTGATGAGCAGTGCCATGTCCGTGCCCAGGATTCGAACCAACGAAACACTGGGCCGCCTGCAGCAGAGAGTGTGAACTTAACCACTTGGCCACGGGGCAAGCCCCAACTTCCTCCTAATTTTTAAAGATAACTTTAATCAAGGTGAGAAACATTTTTTTTGCAGAAAAATAAATCTGTAAATGAAAACCAACCAGAATCTATTCAAAGGCTTGCGATTAATGATCATTACTTGGAGTCTGGTCCTCAAACTACAGCATGTGTGAAATGTGACTGTGAAGTTATATAACTGGTAATTCATTGTCATGAGGGGATGAAGCACCCTGTCCCTAACGGAGAGTAAAAGCATTTATTATTTATTCCACAAGTTCCCAAACTGGTCTCCAGTGGAGCTTGAGCTCCTACTAAATATTGTAGCAGATATTTATTCTTGGAATGCAGAATCAAGTTTTAGAAAATGTCCAAAAATTTGAGTCAGGACTGTGCACAATAGAGAACTTCATAAGATATGAAGTATCAATTTGAGATGTCAAAATTGAGTTCAGGTTCTATCGATAACTTAGGAAGAGAGGTTCATAAGAAATTCATATTGACACTTCCTTTCTGATGCTGTTTCAATCCAACTACAGGGAATTAGTAGTAATATTAACAAAAATCTCTGTCTCTTTCTTCCTCTTTTGTCAGATCAACAAGATATAATGTGAGAAAAAATGTGTCAGATTACTTGGCATTTCAGAATAACATCTCTTATTCACAGAATAATTTTCCAGTTCTCTGGATAATGTGGTGTCCAGGAAATCTATAAGAACTCTTCAAATGATCTGTAAACCTAATAATCCCACTAGAAAATCAATTCAACAGTAAAGTCACATTTTCGATGTATATAAAATGCACATACAAAGCTACTTTCCTTATATTTCAGACTATAGAATATTCATTTTTTAAAGATGTGACAAGTACTACATGACAGAAATTTAGAAAGACGCAAAAATGTGTAGTAAATGTTGCTCAAATAAATTTCTCAACTTATCAAACAAATGGTGAAACAAACATTTTAGAAATGCTAGAGAGAAAATAGCTAGTTTGTGAAGAGTTCTATATTGGTAAAGAATATAAGATTGTGTCATTTTAAGCTTTCTAATGAAAGGAGGTGATCAATGAGAATTTCACTGAACAATAATTTGACATCTGTCTTTTTCCTTCTTTGAGAGATCTTTATTATTCCACACTTCTGCTGTTTATTGGGTTCTGTGTACTCCTTGCACTTCAGTCACCACATATTTAGTCAATGTAGATGATACCAGACTTTACTCTTTTCGTTTGGCCTGGATTGGCTCCAATAATGTCTAGAAATACCTCTATTTGCTTGATGAGAACAAGTTTCCCTTGGCTTAGCTTTTGTTGGCTTAACTTTTATGTATGTAATACAATATTCTTAACTATAGTCACTGCGTTGTACATTAGATTCTCAGAACTTACTCCTCTTAAACTAAAAGTTTGTACCCTTTGACCAACATCTCCCATTTCTCCCATCTCCTGCCCCTGGCAACCACCAATCTGCATTCTGTTTCTCTCAGTTTGGCTTTTTCAGATTCTACATACAGTGAGACCATACAGTTTTTGTCTTTCTCTGTCTGACTTATTTCACTTAGCATAACACCTTCAAGGTTTATCCACATTGTCTCAAATAGCACAATACCCTTCTTTTATGGTTGAGGAATATTCCATTTTATATATATATATACATGCCAGCCCTGATCGTCCAGTGGTTAAGATTCGGTACTTTCATGACTGCAGCCCAAGTCAGGGAACCACACCACCCATCTGTCAATTGTCATCCTGTGGCAGCTGCATGTTGCTGTGATGCTGAAAGCTGCGCCAGTGGTATTTCAAATACCAGCAGGCGGACAGGTCACCCATGGTGGACAGGTTTCACTGGAGCTTCCAGACTAAGACAGACTAGAAGAACGAACTGGCCACCCATTTCTGAAAAAATTGGCCATGAAAACCCTATGAATAGCAGTAGAGCATTGTCTTATACTGAGCCTGAAGATAAGAAGATAGCACAAAAAGATGAGGCAGGGTTCTGCTCTGTTGTACACAAGGTTGCTAGGAGTTGGAACTGACTTCAAAACGCTAATAAATAACATATATATATATATATATATCCCATTTCTGTATCCGTTCACCCATAAACAGACACTTAGGTTGTTTCCATACCTTTGCTGTTGTGAATAATGTTTCAATCAACATGAGGGTGCAAATATCTCTTTGAGATAGTGAACTTATTTCCTCCTGATATATACCCAGAAGTAGAATTGTTGGATCATATGGCAGTTCTAGTTCTGATTTGTTTCAGAAGCTGTATACTGTTTTCTGTAGTGGCTACATTTGTCCAAGGGTTCCCTTCTCTCAGCATTCTTGCCAGCATTTGTTATCTCTGGTTTTTGGTTTTTTGGTTTTTTGCAGAGGAAGATTTGCCCTGAGCTAAAATCCATGCCAGTCTTCCTCTATTTTTTAGCATGTGGACCACCAGCACAGCATGGCAGCTGACAGAGTCATATAGGTCTACACCCAGGAACCAAACCCAGGCCATCAAAGGGGAATGTGTAGAACTTCACCACTAGGCTGCCAGGGCTGGCCCTTTATCTCTGGTTTTTTGATAATACTGAATCTAACAGGTGTGAGGTAATATCTCAGTGTGCTTTTATTTTCATTTCCCTGATGATTAGTGATGTTGAGCACCTTTTCAGGTATCTTCTGGCCATTTCTACGTCTTCTTTGGAAAAATGCTTACTCAGGTCCTTTGACCATTTTTTAAGTTGGATTATTTGTTTTTCTGATATTGAGTTGTATGAATTCCTTACATATTTTGGTTTTTAACTCCTTAACACATATGCGGTTTTCAAATATTTTCTCCCATTCCATAGATTGCTTTTTCTTTTTGTCGATTATTTCTTTCACTGTATGGAAACTTTTTAGTTTGATGTAATCTGACTTGCTTATTTTTGCTTGTGCTTTTGGTGTCGTCTCCAAAAAGTTTTTGTCAAGACCAACGTTAAGAAGCTTTTTCTTTGTTTTCTCCTAGGAGTTTCATGACTTCAGGTCTTACATTTAAGTCTTTAATCTATTTTAAGTTAATTTTTGTGTGTAGTGTAAGATAAGGGTCCAATTTCATTCTTTTGCATATGGACATCCAGTTTTCCTAACATTATTTATTGAAGAGACTAGCCTTTCCCCATTGAGTATTGCACAGATAACATCCAAATTGGAAAGGAAGAAGTAAAATGGCCTCTTTTTGCAGATGACATGATATTATACATACCATAAAGACTCCGCCAAAAAACTGTTAGAACGAATAAATGAATTCGGGAAAGCTGCAGAATACAAAATCAACATACCAAAATCAGTTGTGTTTCCATACACTAATAACAAACTATCTGAAAAAGAAATAAAGAAAACAATCTCCTTTAAAATACCGTCAAAAACAATAAAATACCTGGGAATAAATTTAACCAAGAAAGTGAACAATCTACTCACTGAAAACTATAAGACTTTGATGAAAGAAATGGAAGACACAAACAAATGGAAAGATACCTCATGTCCATGGATTAGAAGAATTACTATTGTTAAAATGTCCGTAGTACCCAAAGCCATCAAAGCAATCCTTATCAAAATTCCATTGGCATTTTTCACAGAGATAGACAAAAACAATTCTAAAATGTGTATGGAATCACAAAATCTCCAAGTAGCTAAAGCAATTTGAGCATGAACAAAACTGGAGGCATCACACTTACTGATTTCAATATATTACAAAGTCATAGTAATCAAAACAGCGTGATCTGGCATAAAACACCGAACACACGGAACAATGGAAGAGAATTGAGAGCCCAAAAGTAAACACATGCATTTACAGTCAACTAATCAAGAACACTCAATGGGGAAAGGATAACATTTTCAATAAAAGGTCCTTTCCTTCTCCTCATTTTTTATTTTTCTTTCTGATTCTCCATGATAGCTAATTAGCAGTTGCTTAATAAATTCTTTTGACCTGAGTTGAATTAGTCCCATATGAAAGTGTCAGAAATAAACGCATATGTTACCAGTAGACCTAGTGTGAGCAATTCTTAATAATATGTTCACTTTAATAAATTGTTCATTTTGATTGCTCAGTGACTCAGGAGGAATAATATAATGACCAAGTTGAATGTTAAATGATAATTAGTTCATGTATGAAAGCATGACTAAGGGTTTTATGAACCTGTTCATTTTTCTCATTACCTTTTTCTTCATTTTTTGAGTTAGGTTAAAACAATACTTTAACATACATTATATAAAGTATTTAGAATAAAAAATACTGTGATTGAGGAAGTGTTTGATTTCCTGAAATGCTACTTTGTTCATCTATGTTCTTTGTTCTGTGTTATCTTTTTTATGTACTTGTTACTCAAAACACTTAATTGTGTATGTATGTGTGTATATATACACATGTTTATTTCAGTGAGGGAAGAAAACTTAATTCAATCTGCACCCTTTAAATTCAGAAGAATACAGCAATTATCCCTTAAATCTTGCCACCTATCCAAACCTTAAAGCTCAAAACCATTATTTCCCTTTCTTTGAACAGTAAAATAACAATAAAATCTAAGAACAAGAAGAATGAGAGAGAGTTGATTATACAAGACATCTTCTAATGTCCCTTAATCAAAGCAAAAGTCCTGCTTTGCACTTGCTAAATTACAATAGAGAAATTGATCTTCAATGCCTTTCAATACACTTTTCTTTCATATTGAGAAGTAAATTTCTATCCCTGTGACTATTCTAACAAAATTCAATTACAGCTAAATTTTTTATTTTCTGTGTAATTTTATGTATTTCACTTATTTTGTCTTCCTCATTCATATTCACCTTAGCTCTTCCCTCTATGATAATCATATAATTGTGGTATTTTGACTTTTCTCTCAAATAGTCTTATTTCTCATTATCCAACTTGATATACATTTTCCCACATTTGTCTCTCCAAATTGTCATATTTATTACATTTTTATTGCTGCCCTATTTTGTCCAGATTATGGTCTTAGTGACTTTTTCTTCTGCAAGAGACTCCTAGACTTCCTACCCACATTTTAAAAAAGTTATTTGCCAAACATTGTGATGAAATCTTCCTGCAGATACGGGATTTTGAATATAATGTGAGATGGAGAGGTGAAGTTTCCTGCAAAAGCTTGGATTACTGTACTGGTTGGTAGAGACTCAATCTTCATGCCTAATCTTATCCGTGTAGACTCTTTTAAAAGATGGAAGGTAGATTGCTCCATCAGAGACCTTAGCACCAAGAAGGATGTTGGGAACGTTAAAAATGCAGAGTGAGCATGTTATGTAAAAAATGGACATACTTAACTTAATTTGAATTATCCATTTACGTATGTTTTCATAAGTATCCTATTAGCTAATAGCAGGTTTTGATATACTGTGTGTGAGTGATTCCCATCACTCCATTCGACAGCAACAAATCTATCACGCAGCTTCATAAATTTATACTGTCTAAATCTTAAGGTAGACATCTGGTTATTCAGCATTCTGCAGAGAGTTTTATCAAAGTCTACCATATCCAAGGTCACTTATGATTAATAGTATAACAAGAAGCAGAATTTGAATATTTTTAAAGCTTCTACCAACTTACATGATTTTTTTAGAATACATTGCATATCACTTTTCCTTCTCCTCTCACTTTCTGCCCATCCTTACTTTCTCCTATTTAAGGGCACCCTGATACCATGTATTCCATCAAGCTTTAAAGGTCTAACTGAAAATGAGGTGATGATTCTCCTTTACCTTCTACCACATTAATGTTCAATATCTTTATTTTATAAGAAAAACTGCCACAAGAAAGTTACTTGTTTCTATGTCAGGAGTCCTTGATCGTTTTTTTATGTATTATATTGTCTTTCTCTATGTTGTAGTTATAAAAACTACACAACATATATTGTACTTTTAAATGTCATTTACAATCCCAGAGAGAGAAGGGAAGGAATCAATGGCATAGTTACAGAGCTGTGGAAAACTGGTTCATGGAATCAATGGACAGCCAGGCTTTGAGTGTAACCTGTAAAATTTGATAGAGAAAGATCAGGCAAAGGACACCCAGGTTAGAGAAGGGCCACCTTTTTTAATTGAAGCTAACAACTCATTACTGATATGATTAAGGTGCCTCCCAGAAGTCATTAATAAATGTAAATGAAGATGGAAATTTTAAAATTTTAATATGGAAAGGGAGTATGTTAAAATGAGAAAGAATGATATAATAACAGGTACAAACTAAATACCGATCATCATCAAAGAGCCTGGGGGGGAAAACAGAAGTTGAGGAAGAAGAATATACGAGTACTTCTCTAGCCAGTCCCTAGGATGAAAATGCTCCAATTCTAAATAATCAGAAGTATCCTCAAATTTGTAGCATATAATTCAATACACTACCACGTTTGATAGAATCACCCTCATGAAACTTCTCAATTCTCATGAACCATTTCTATATTTATGAAGCAACTCCCTATTTTGGGGGGAAAAATATCTTGAAATAGCCTATCTAAAAAGCAATACACATGACCAATATTAATGTTTCCTTTAAATATATTTAGTGTGGCTAATTAATCATTGATTTTCAGCTTTACAAATCTGTCTCCTGAATAAATGAATACATGGTTGTTTATAGTGAATTTATCAGGACATGACCAAAGAGACTACTTAACTAGCATGTAGAGATTGAGTATGGAAATTCAGATTTATTTCTCTGCCATGGTGACATTAACTCCATACTTGGGGGCATTAGTCTTTCTAATGCTTCAATGACTTTAATTTTTACCATTATATTAAGCACTTCTTCACCTCAAATGATGCTATGAACAGCAGTATGAAGGATAACCATACTTTTAAATATATAAAAAGTTGTATAAAGCAAGGAATTGTGGTTGTTCGTATATTTAACCTTGGAATATATAATAAAATCAAACCTCTAACTCTGCAAATGTGCACAGTGATGCAAAATCTGAATATGCAATCTTCTTAACTCTATCTTGGAACAGCACCCCATGGAGCTTTGGAACTCTGATAAGACTTTACAACATGAAAGATAAGCTGAAAAGAGGTAAGGAATTCCTTAGAAAGGAAAGACCACCCCTGATCCTCATATAAAAGAAAACAAAGGAGGCAAAAGCTAGGAAAATTTGAATTCTCATTAACAAAATGTTCACTGGGGGTTACAACACCTTTCCTTCGCTTCCTGTGCTCTCTGCATTCATGGAGCACCAGGACTCTTCTCTTCATCTTTCTCTAAGAGATTTTAGGGACCATCTAGAATGTATGATCTTTGAATACAATGAATTTATTTTACTCATTGGTCTATCTATAGAACTTACTGAATTAAAAAAAAACTAGCACAAAATTCAATTAATATTTTTGAACAAATGCCTGAATAAATTTAGTCATGTCGTTGAAGCTAATGTCTTCCATTCTAATCCTGCACAGCCACTATTGGAGATCAAAAGAAATATGCAAATATGGATTTGTACAGCATTTGAGAAAGACCATGTTGGCATTTGAGCAATAAATGGTCATTGTTTTCCCGTTATAATCTGTTTTCTCTCCTTTTAAACTTCCTTAATAGCTGCAAAATGGGTAAACTAGATTATTCAGATAATATCACTTACTGATTTATCATTAATGCTACATTTTGCATTTGAAATAAATTGGTAGAAATAAAATTGTAGAATAGAATAACTTGTATGAAACTGCTTTCTTTGAAAGGAAAGAAAGATAATATATCTGTACAATTTAATAGACATCTCTATTCTATGTCTAGTTGCTTGACATGACCATACTGTTTTAGTCTCTATTTTGCCAAAGTTTCATCACCTATAAAATCATGATATTAATATTACTTATTCCCCATTGTTTGAAAGTTTATTAAATGAGATGAACTCAATGTACTTATACCATATTGCACAAGAGATGGCACTGAGAACTTAATAAATATCAACTACTCTAAAATTATTATTTGTATTTGTTTCATTGAATAAGATCAGGTGGATGATGAGATTGCTAGCATTTTCTATTTACTTTTATGAGCTATTCTGCATTGTCTATCTGCACATGGATTACTTACAATCAGAAATAAAGTTATTTTTATTTTGAGATAAATGACATTTTGCGAGATATGCTATTGGATTTTGCATAATTATACTATTTCAATAAAATCAAGTCACTTTTTTTTCAACCTTCACTTCCACTCTAAGCACTTAAGCTTTCTTTCTATGAAATGTGTTTACCCTAGTCCTGTTTGCTTCATTAGAGTTATCATTTAAAATTTTTTTCAAAAGATCTAAATTCATCAAATTTCTGCTCAAGACTTTTGTCAGTAAAAATGCAAATTCCATGGGATCACTCTTCTCTTTTGTCCTTTATTATTACTAAACATAATAATTATAAAATTCATATCGGATGCGAGTTCATTTATAGAATTATGAACTATTACAGGAGAAATAGACCTAATCACTAAGTTATTTCGAATTCTTGAAGTTACATAGTAAAAATGATTGCAGGCCTTTTGGGGGTCACGGCTGTTCATTATTCGTCTTTATATTCCGCGCCTCTAGCATAGCGCATGATGAATTAAGTATTTAAATAGAATTTGCCTAGAAAGTTCTTATTTCTATGGTTTCTTACAGTGAAATAAGATTTGATGATTCGAAGAAAAAACATGTCAAAAGTGAACAATTCATTCATTCCATTTCTCACACATCTTTATTGTTCCAAAAGACAAAGGTAGTGCTCAGACCATAAGGAAAAACAAAACCAAAACCAAAAACTCTATATGCCTCAGATTTAGACTAACCATAGACCCATCCATGGCATTAACTAATTAATATAAAGTTCTTCTTAAGGTGTTTAAAAATTTTCCTATATAAGAGGTGTTGCCATGTCTCCCTTAAAAAAAAAAAAAGAAGCTAACACAGTGGTAGGTGAATTCAGATATTAATGGAATAACCAATGATGTGTACAAAAACGTGATTTTGTCGCTATGTGTAGCTTTTTTATCAGGATGGGCCTTATAAGTTATTAAGAATTCCCAACATAGTTTTAAGGGCATAAACATCTGTGGAATATAGAGAAGGGGAAAAGAAAAGCCGAGACTCTAGGATGACTACTACTGTCATGCCCACAAGAGCAAACAATGAGGCATTTGCCAATTCACAAATGCTGCGAAAGCTCCCTAAATAGCAGTATTGTTTCTTCGTAATAAATTCACTCGATCTTTCCTTCACGAGCTTGGAAATGTTACCAAACTCAAAAGGAGCATGGGTGGAAGGATCACTCCTGAGAGCTTTCACCTATTTCCTGTTGCTAAGGAAACCACTTCCTTTGTACCTGTGCAGAATAACAGGTTCCTTTGAATCTTGCCTTTCAAGCTCTATTTTTTAAAGCAAACATATAGATATATATCCCATATTTTGAAATGTACACCAATTTATTGTTTGTTTCTACTACCTGGTGAAGAAGTTTCATCCAATTAAAGGTAATATATACTTGCAGATAAAAACACTGGAGATAGACAACTTCTTTTTGTTGTTTTATATTTTGTGAAATCTACAGTGCTTTCCAGTCCACAAAAGAATCAGTAAATCTAACATATTCCTATGACCTGTGAATATATATCTCTCAACATTGGCTGAAATGATTTACAACTTTTGATATTTGATAGAATTAGGAACAATCATATTTAACTACTAAGTAATGACAGAGTTATTAAACATTAACTTGATTGGAAATCCTTTATTGTGACACTCTGTGTCTTTTTTTCATTTAAAAATATTATGGAAATGCCTCAAGCATGCTTGTTTAAACATTTTGCGGAAGGTTTAACTAAAATGCTAGATTTCAATGAATTGGCTTTCAAAGATAAAAGATGAGTGTTGGAGTTCTGTTATACCACAGTGATTGCTGTGTATATTCACCAGCCATTGACAACAGCATGTGTGGACATTGTCCATAAATGCAAGCTGATTTCGTAACTTGGATTGTAAATGCTGTAATTACATGTTGCAATTCACATTATACAACTGAGAATCATAGCCCAGGCCACCGTTTTATGACATTCTCATTAATGTCCTACTTATTTGAGATCTTTCAAAGAATTCCTTTGAGCACCCATCATATTTTTAATTATACTCTTTCTATCTCTTCAAAATGTTTTGGACCTATCTTACATGCTTTCATGTGCACCGTGCCCTCAAACCACAGACTACAAACCCAAATTACATCGCCACAGAGTTGAAATGGTTTTGATTATTGTATCTATAAAATAATTTCCTTCACTTATTTACGTCTATCCAGTGATTATAGCCTATGCTGAAACAGACTTGTTTTCAATTTCAGTTCCTAGAGAATAGGATACTCCTAAGCATTAAACTGACCTATTTAATTGATTTTTACAATTGTGTACTATGATGCTTACTTATTTGACGTGCCTATTTCTTTCAGTCTACCCACCATTGATATAATGCCACATTTCCCACAGAGATAATGATGTTTTATGCACAAAGAAAAATGTTAAAGCATAAACATGTTTTAATTTCAAGGAGACTTTTTCATTGATAAGAATAAGAACACAAGATAATTTAGTCAACTTATTGCTTTTCTTACATTAGATGTTCAATAAAGATATCTGTTCGGTAATGTTTAGCATTAATTTTAATGCAGTAAAAATGTATATTAATATTTACCTACTATAATTTGGTTGCATATTCAGGGCTTCCCACTTCCACTTTTTATCAGCTGGTTAAAGAATTGATTTAAAATTTCAATATTTGATATTTTTCCCTTCCTCAGAGACCCGTATTCATTCTTATTTTGCTAGTCAGTAGCGTATCGGCACTTTGATTTTAAAAACAAAACAATTGCCTTGGTTCATCAGTTTTCTATTTTGCCTCTGGTAGTATAATGTTCAATGGCTTTTGTTGGCTTATTGCACTTTAATTAGCATGATGCTGTGTGCCTGTAGTGGCGTGCTGCTATGCTACCCTTAATTGAAATCTTTCTCTTGCGTCTGTGATCATTATATCACCTTGATGCCTGGAACTGCTGCTCTTATGGAGAATGTGGCGATGTTGCATCAGCCCTTTGAAGCTGAGGAGTTTGATTAGCAACATCCCATGAGCTGCTCGAGGGTGTCCGACTCTTCTAATATCTTCAAATGCATTTTACAAATTACCCATTTACCTTAATACAATAAATATGCAGATACTTACATACCACTTATTGTAGAACATGAAATTTTACAATGGAAAATTATTTCCTTGCATACTGTTTGATTTAAAGGTCACAGCTTCAGAATGTTTGATGAAGATATTACTTCCCATTTCATACCCAATGGAAAATAGCTATAAACCCAAGAAAAAGGTATATGAATTATGTTTTTCTTTTTATCCCCCTTTCCTTTGACTCTAGAATATTTACACAACACATTCTAAGTGGTTGTTTCTTCCTTTGTGGATTTTCTCCACTCTTTTTCTAACACATTAGTACACATTGTTATTTTTGTTTACTTATTTTTTGTGAGGAAGACTGGCCCGGAGTTAACATCTGTTGCCAATCTTCCTTTTTCAGCTGGAGGAAGATTGCCCTTGAGCTAACATTTATGCCAATCTTCTTCTATTTAGTATGTGGGATGCTGCCACAGCATGGCTTGATGGGCAGTGTATAGGTCCATGCCCCGAATCCAAACCCATGAACCCTGGGGCACTAAAACAGAGCGTGTGAACTTAAACATTGTGCCACTGGGCAGCCTCTAGTACACATTATTTTTAAGGGTGCAGAATGCCTCTGTAGGGTGATTGAGTTACATATTTCTTACAATTATATCAAATGGAAAATAATCAGAGATGGAGGAGAAATATTTTAAAGAACATGCAAGATTCCTTTGTCAAGGTAAGAAATTTACCACAGGAAAAAAAAGCATTCAAATAATGAAAAGAAAAAAATAAAATTACAGGCTTTAAAGATGCTGTGCACAAAAGTCATCTTGAAATAGAAAGCTGAGAATTAAGCCACAGCTAGCCACCACGGAGGAGGAAGTATAATGGAATAAGGAGGGCTGGCCCAGTGGCACAGTGGTTAAGTGTGCATGTTCCGTTTCGGCAGCCAGGGTTTCGCCAGTTTGGATCCTGGGTGCAGACATGAGACCGCTTGGCAAGCCATGCTGTGGTAGGCGTCCCACATATAAAGTAGAGGAGGATGGGCATGGATGTTAGCTCAGGGCCAGTCTTTCTCAGCAAAACGAGGAGGATTGGCAGTAGTTAGCTCAGGGCTAATATTCCTCAAAAAAAAAAAAAAATGGAATAAGGATAGCTTGCAGATTGATAGAAAAGCATTTTCAAAGATGCAGGGCCCAAAAATGACTGCTTCTCTTTAATTATTAGTTTTTAAAGCGGATTTAAAAAAAAATGCAACAGAGGGGAATATAGTGTTGCTGAAAATTAAATTGTCTCCTTTACTCAACAAACTTAAAGTGATCAACATGTAATTCATTACATTCTGAAGAATCTAAAGGTTGCTCAGAAAATAGCTGGTTCATTCCCATGGCCTGCAGGGCAGCCAGCGGGTCCAAAGGTCTGGCCATGCAGGACTCTGGATGGTGCCTAGGGTTGGAACTCAGGATCAGGGGTGGCAGAAGGAAATACGAGAGTAAAAAGGCTAGAAATACATGGACTTAGAGTTGACTGTCTTCGTTGGTGATATAATTGTAGCTGATTTTCTTTTGTTGTGATATTCTGTGTAGTACAAATTTTATAGAACAGACAGGCATAATTTAATCACCATATTTTTCTTTACGTTATTTGAGAAGTCATTCATAAAAAAAAAAAAAGAATGTCCCCTAGAAAGAGTAGCTCCTACATTTTCACTGATTAAACCTTTGTAAGAAGGATTTCTCAGTTCTATAAACCAGGTAGAAATACCAGCTAAAGTGATGTTTGTTAAAATATGTGTGACTTAATTAAAATGTTGTGTTTCGATTGATTGTTTTGTAAGTATGTTGTGAAGAAAAGAACATTGCCTAATTCAACGTTAGCTATCATATACACGAATGCAGTGACCTATTCCTGAGAACTATAACTCTTTGAGGTTCATCCTTTGTTGTAATGATAGCAAAGATATTAACAAATAAAACAATAATGTAGATAAATCTTGACTATTTTATCTCGGTGAATATACACTAAGTTTGAAAAAATTACATAAATTTCTCCATTATGTTTATAAAATTAAAGACTCATAGTATATTATATATGTTTGTATTATATATATATATTTATGTAATCTTCTAAAATAAATATATTGTTAGGACAATTAATACAGAAAAATACATATGAGCTTGAACCACATGAAACTGTCATCTTTGTAGGTCGAAAGTAGTTGCATACCAGTCTAAGTGCATATATGGTAGCTTTGCTATTTAAAGAAAAAGTGGTTTCTGTTTTTACAAAAGAAAGCATAATCATGATATGTTTCTTAGTTTAGTAAATGGATATTGTAATGTATCAAAAGTTAATGTTTACTCATACAACACAAAAAAACAATGTGATAAAAAAATGGGCAGATGATATGAACAGATATTTTTCCAAAGACGATATATAGTTGGACAACAGGCACATGAAAAGATGTTCAACATCTCTAATCACTAAGGAAATGCAAATCAAAACTACAATGCGATATCACCTTATACCTGTCAGAATGGCTGTAAATACCAAGACAAAAAACAGCAAATGTTTGAGAGGATGTGGAGAAAAGGAAACCCTCATACACTGCTGGTGTGAATGCAAACTGGTGCAGCCACTATGGAAAACAGTATGGAGATTTCTCAAAAAATTAAAAATAGAAATACCACATGACTCAGCTATCCTGCTACTGGGTATTTATCCAAAGAACTTGAAATCAATAATTCAGTCTTATGCACCCCTATGTTCATTGCAGCATTATTGACAGTAGTCAAGATGTGGAACAACCCAAGTATCCATCGACTGCTGAATGAATAAAGAACATGTGGTATATATGTGTGATGGAATACAACCCAGCCAAAAAAAAGACAAAATCATACCATTTGCAACAAATGGGTGGATCTTAAGGGTACAGTGTTAAGCGAAATAAGCTAGACAGAGAAAGCCAAACGCCATATGATTTCACTCAAATGTGGAAGATAAACACATGGACAAAGAGGACAGATTAGTGAGTACAAGAGTGGAAGAGAGTTAGGGAGTAGGCATAAGGGGTAAAGGGATGTGTGTATATAGTGACTGACAAATAATAATGTACAACTGAAATTTGACAATTTTATAAACTATTATGACCTCAATAAAATAAAAATCAATTAAAAAACAAAAAGATAATTAATTTTTACAGTGTTATACAACAGATGTAATAATGTAATACTCAAGATTGTTTCCTGGAAATTGAATATACTAAAATCAAAATAGAGGCTAGTTAGACTTAGAAAGTTGTTAAAAGAAGATAAGTTATTAGTATTTCTCCAAGTGGAACATTTCCAAATATGAGGATAAAAATTGTTTATTTTATTTTCCATTTGAGTAAACTAATGCTCATTTACTATTTTTAAGTTGCTGTTTAGAATCTTAGAAAAATCTTAAAGTTCACTTCATAAATGAATCCTGAATCTTCAAATTCTAAAGTTCAAAATGCATCATCAAGGAGAGGGCATGCTATAGTATTCTAAACATCTGAAATGTTAGATCAAACAATATGAAACTGCCTATATTTAATCATTTTTTGGTGTACAAATACAACAATTTGCTAACCTAATTGATGGAAATGATAAGAAGTGTTTCTGTGTAGAATTAAGAAGCAGGAATTCCAAGTTTATAGTAAAGGGGAGAATATGCCCCAGAGTTCAAAAATCTTCATACAGTGAATGTTAGTTGAATTGTGTGAAAATGCCACTCGACCATTTTTGGTCCACTGGTGTTGCAATTTCATATGGTCTAGCCCAATATATAATGGGATACTTTTTTTTCTTTTTAAAGATTTTCTTTTTTTGTTTTTCTCCCCAAAGCCCCCCAGGTACACAGTTGTATATTTTAGTTGTGGGTCCTTCTAGCTGTGGCATGTGGGATGCCACCTCAGCATGGCCTGAGGAATGGTGCCATGTCAGCGCCCAGCATCCGAACCGGGGAAACCCTGGGCTGCCGAAGCGGAGCTCTCGAACTGAACCACTTGGCCGTCGGGCCCGCCTCAATGGGATACATTTTTGAACAGGCTTAAGGAGCAGATATGTTTTCAAGTTTCAGAACAAGTTTATATTATATGATCTTGGACACATATCTCTGGGACGTGAAGAGGTGGCTTTAAAAAATGGTGAGATGACAATGAGGTAAACAAACACACTGAGCCTAGTGGCAAGGAACTGAGTGCTAGTATATGTTCTGACACGGAGTAACTGTGCGATCTTACATAAATGAGTTCACTGTCTCTGAACGTCAGACTTTTTAATCTGTAAAATAAATTTTCATGGTAATTTGAGCAAAAAACTTATCAATATATGTACTTTTCTTAGTCTCACTCTAAGAAATTCTTTAAAGAAAAACATTTTTTCTTTACCTCCGAGGATTTCTTCTCTTTGTCTGCTAGGAAAGCTACCTCTTTTTTTTTTTTTCCATGTTGTTTATTTATTTATTTTTTGAATTGCGGTCACATTGGTAAGGGGCACATTTGTGAGGAAAGCCAAATCTTCACCTTCCTAATTCAGGGCTTCCTTGTCTCAGAAGTCTGCTAACGTCTTTAGTACTTGGCAGAAAAAGAAAAAAGTTGTCAGGTTCCTGGAAGTCAGCCTGCCCTGAAGCTTTCTTTGCAATTCTAGGCCCATTGAGGGATAGTAAGGTATTTCTTTCTGAGAGACTGATTCACAGCCAGCTAATGAAGCTTAGGCTTCAGGACCCCTCACTCCCAAACTCTTCTTCCCGACATGTTTCTTCTTATCAAGTGGACTTCAATAGTCAAGGGAGTGGCATTTTCGAGATCTAGCTAATTTCATTGGGGGCCTATTCTGGTTTAGTGGGATATGTGTATGTGGATTGTAGTCAGTTCTGCTAGTTATTTATCAATAATTGTCCCAGTATAGGAATACCTCCCTACCCACTGTGCTAACCCATCTCGTGTCATGGCCCAAATATGCAAGCTAAAATGCCATATAGCAACATGATTTGGGCTGCTACCAAAAATGTGTCAGCAATCTTGAAGAAACAGGTTTGAAATGCATGTAGTCAGAAGTTAGTCTGAGGAAATTTCTTCTACTCATCAGACATATATTTTAAGTGGAAGATTTGATCTTCATACAAACCCAGTCAATATGGAGGCAATTTCCTGTCAGGAATATACATGTTTATGCAACATATACAAGTATAAATACATCACACATTTTATTCTTCATTGATGGAATCACATGAAAAGGAATTTTTCAAATTTCCTATTTTAAGGCTTCGAACCTATAGCAATATTATAAATCGTGAGTATATTTTCATGTTATATTGCATGTTTATACATTCCAACTATCAATGATTAAAAAGTTGATCATCATGCATTTCTAAAAATTTGGTGGAAACTTTTTAAAATGGAATATCTGAAAAATGCCATTAGTTTTGATATTAAGAAGGATTACAGAACAGGGGGAAAATTGCCCGTAAGATATATTCTTGAATCTATTTTGTGTTATTTCAAAAACACATCTTCAATTTTTCTGAGTAGGAGAAGAAACTCCAAAGGAACAAATAAACTTAAAACCAAAACAAGATGGACTTATGGCTTCTGGTCCAGCACGTGAGGAGCTTAGAAACTGCCATTCTTCCTAACAACAAAGCGAAACCCTGAACAAACTGAACAATCAGATAGAGAGATACAGAGAATCACAACTTACTGAAGCAGAAACCTCCATGGGAACTAGCCCCTGCCTGGGAGGGAAAATCTGAACTGTAATTGACAAATTGCTGGAGGCTCCATGGGGACAGGTCTATGAGTTAAAAAATTCCAGAGGACCCAGTCATGCCGGGTCAGGGATGCAGGGGCACTTTTGTGAGTTTCACTTGCAGGAGTTCAGCTAGGATCTCCCATGGAACATTGGAGAAAAAGCCCCTGGTGCTTCCTGCAGGGAAAGGACAAAACGGGCCATTTGAAAATCGTGAACATTGTTCTAGGTAACAAGGCCTGCCCTCAGGAGAAGCTTACTAGAGCCTAACCAACTGGTGTCCTAGCAGAGCCTAACTGAACTGAGAGAAGGAAAGTACCCAACTCAAGCCATTCTGTCCCCTGGAAGGGAGGGGGAAGCGAGACTGAGAAGTACAGATAAAATTCACAGTCAAAGGGCACAGGCTTGCTAAGAGACTAAGACCTAAGCTCAGGACTATAAAGTGCTTCCCCTCCCCCACACCTTAGCGCTGCATCACCAAAAACTCAGCTACCACAGTTCCTTCCATATGGTACATCGTGTTTGCGTTTCAAAAAAATTACAGAGCACAAAAAAGGCCAAAAACACAGTTTGAAGAGAGTGAACAAGCATCAGAACCAGAGTCAGATATAGCAGTCGTGTTAGAATTATCAGACCAGAAATTTTTTAAAAGCTATGAATAATATGCTAAGGGCTGACAACAGATTTTCACATATTGAGGTAAATGAGGGTAACTTCTGGTTCAAAACTGATTTGGCTGGGACTAAAGAAGCCTGGTTTATGGCTTACCAAACATACACTGTCCATCTGCTTTACCATTAAGATAAAGAATGTATACTTCCCTCCCTGGGGGTATCCATAAGGCCCTATTGGTAAGGTCCATATTAACCCCTTTCTGACGTCAGGGTCATGTTGACCTGCTAATTTGCAACTGAATACCTGTTTGAAACTTTGATAAATATGTATCCTGGGTGTGTTCAATGTATGTTCTTTGTTCTAAAAAGGTCTAAGAGTGTACTGAAAACCATGCCTCTGCAATACACTTTCTTTCTTTCTGGAAAATGCCTTCTTGAATTATGTAATTCACAATTTGGCTCAAGTAAAACAGCTTCTCTCTCCTATCTATAGAATGGACACTGTCTATTTTGCATTGACACGGCTTTAGTGGAAAAAGCAGACAAAACCTAAGAACAGAGGATAATATAAGCATACAGATAAAAAGTTTACCAAAGAATCAAAAAGTACTAGTGGAGAGCAAAAACACTATAACGGAGATGAAGAGTGTCTTTGATGAGCTCAATACTAGACCAGTCATGCCTGAGGAAAGAGTCTCTGAGTCTCAGGGTTTGTCAATAGAAACTACCAAAGCTGAAAAGCAAAGAGAAAAACAATAAAAAACAATAGAATATCTAACAACCGTGAGATAACTACAAAAGGTATAACATACATAATTGGAATACCAGAACGAGTAGAAAGAAAAGAGCATATTTGAAGCAATAATGACTGAGAATTTCCCCAAATTAATGTCGGACACCAAACAAGAGATCCAGGAAGCTCACAGAACACCAAGCAGGATAAATGCCAAAAAAACTACATCTAGGCACATCATATTCAAACTTCAAAAAATCAAAGATAAAAAAAATCTTGAAAGAGGCAAGAGGGAAAAAAAAGGAAACTACTTATTTTTTATATAATTTACCCACTAAAAGGTATAAATGAAATTAAGAACTCAAAACGAGAAACTTAGAAAAGATTGGCAGCATATACTGAAAACAACTAGCTAAACAGAAAAAAAATTAAATACATTTTTAATGGTGTAATAAAGTAAATGTTCAAGGAATGATTTAATAGATAAGTGTTAGAGAAAAGAGAGACAGATTTGAAAGACTGATACACAGATTTAATTCGCAAATGTTGGAGAAGGAACAAATTAGAGTATGGAATAAACTAATTTCTTCATCTTCTATAAGAAGTTTTAAAATAACTGTCCCATTCTTTATTAAAAATCAGAAAAATATCAATTTATAGAATATTAATTACTTCATCCTAAATACAGGAGTGTATGCTCATGAAAGAAAATTTTTAAATGGAGAAAACTTATAAGAAAAAAACAAAGACCAACCAAAATCTCATGCCAGGGAAAAGCAAAATGTGTTCAGAGGAGAGGGGAACTACAGCACCCGGTATTTATCTTCTTCTCATTTCTATCCAACTCAAGTACAATTTCACCCACACTTAAGAGAAGTCATACTGTATACGATAATGTTTTCGTAACATTTTCCTCTATTAGTATGTTATAAACCCTAACTCTAAGATAACCTGGATATATTGAGTTACATTTTCATATTGATCTCACATCTAATTCAGTTATTACTCATCTTTAAGCAAACATTTAAATGTTTAAGTGATTTTATATATTTAAATAACTCATTTATGACTTTTAAAAAAAGCATTTATTAATTGGATGCATTCATGTAGTTCAAAAATACAAATAAGTTAAAAAAGTATCTATTATATACTTATATTTATATTTATTAAATATATTAAAATGTCTTATTCAAACCTTGTCCTAATCCTACTTGCACTCCAACACACATTTTATTAGCCTTAAGCTTATGCAAAAAAATGTGAATAGATTCTGAACATGTCAACCTGAACTTCTTCCATAAGTGACAGGAGTGTAATATGTACAATTCTGTCCCTTTTTACACTTAAAATTATCTTTCAGGTATTATCATATATTTCCATAGAGAGCTTCCTCATTCTGTTGCATGGAATTCGGATGCATGGAATTTCATTGTGGGAGTATGCTGTAATTTATTTAATCAGTCCCCTATTGGTAGACATTTAGGTCGTTTCCAATATTTTCTATTATAAAATGTTGCAATTAATAACATATGCATGATTTTATGTGTGCAAGATCTATACCTAGAAGTAGATTTTTTTCCATCAAAAATTACATAAATTTGTAATTTTGGTAGACTGACAAATTGTCTTCCATAGGTGTTATATTAATAATACTCTTATCAGGAGTATTTTCTTTATGCCTGATTCCTAGACACAGTGTTGGTCAATCAAATCTCTGACTTTTTGCCAATTTGGTGAAAACTGCTTACTAACTATAATTTTAATCTACATTTGACCCTATTTCTTAGGTTTACAGGCTATTTGTATTTCATATTTTGTGAACTCTGTTGACGCTCTTTAATCACATATTTTTTTCTGGTTGTTAATCTTTTTATTAGTTTGTAGTAGCTCATTATATACTAAGGAAATTAACTTGTAATGTGATTTATGATATTTTCTTTCAGTTTTCAACTGTCGTTTGACTTTACTTATGTTGTTTTAATTATTATTTTTTTCCATATACAAGATTTTAAACTTTGTGTAATCACGTATAATATCTGGATTTTGTTAATTTTTTAAATGGTGATAAATACTAGACACTCATATTTTTCCAACACTAGTGGGATACATTTAGTATAACTCCTCTAAATTTGATAATGGGTTTGGGACTGATAGAACTACATTTTAATCATATTAAGGAACTTTTTATCTACTATTGTTTTAGTACATGTTTTTCTTTCACGTATGGATGTTGAATTTTGCCACTTTGTTAAACTTCTAGGGTGATGGTCTTGTAGTTTTTATACCTCATTCTCTTCACGAGGCTTTATAAATATATTACTTCATAGAAAGAACTTGAAATTTTCCATGCATTTTGGTTCTGAAATTATTTTGAAAGCATTACAATTATTTTTATTTAATGGCTTAATAACAATTCTTTGGAAATATATGGCCTTATTCATTTCAGGTGAGATTGCTCCATAATAACTTTTTTTTATATTTTATATGGAAATTACTGAGTTTACACAGTTTTTATAAATTATATTTTCCTAGGAAATTATCCATATCGTTCAAATTTTCAAATGTAGTTTAAAAGAGATGAACTAAATGTTTCTTATAATTTTTGAGTACTTTTCCATCAATTAAAATTTTTGTATTTGCTCTTTTTCTGTTACGCTAAAATTCTCATATATTTATTTCTCATTTTTAGAAATGATATGTTTTAAAATATTTAGTCTCTTTCTTTAGGTTTTTATTTTTTCCTAAGAGGGTGGGGTTCCATGACACGAACAGTGGATCTTATTTGTTTTAGTCATCATTTTTCTCTTTTTATATCATCTTTATATTTTCTTTAATTTTGTATATTTTTTCATTTCTTTCATTTCTATGCTATAGTCCTTTACCTTGCTTTACACAATATCTGTTTTTCCCTTGTGTCCTTTCTCTTTTATCTTCCTATCTGTAAAAGGTGTTTTTTCCCTCTCCTTTTATAGCTGAGATTTGGCAGCTCATGTTTCATCTTTTATCCCTTTATAGGCTTTATTCATAGAAATGATTGCTGAATTAATATTTTTAAAAATTCATTGCAAAATGTTTGGTCGTAATTTTCATCTGCTTCAGAGTAAGAACTTTTTCTAGTAAAAGTCTTATGTTCTTGTATTTTACTACTTTTTTATTTTTTTACTTTTTATTGTAGTATCTTTCATAAATAGGGTAGAAGATGGAATTCTACAAAGGCCTAAATGGTCCACGCCCTTGTAAACTTCTCTCGAGTGCAGACGGAACCTCTGTCATACCTCTAAGCAATAATACGTGGCTAAGATGAAGGGATTTGCAGGTATAACCAAAGTTCCTAATCAGTTGATTTTGAGTTAACTGAAAGAGAGACTAACATGGGATGACCTGACCTAACAGGTAAGTCTTTAATAGTTGGACTGGGCTGCTCCGTGAGAGATATCCTTTTGCTGGCTTTGAAGTACGCTGTGATGTTGGGGAATATGTCTGGGACCTGAGTCCAGTTTCTAGGAGCTGAAAGTAACTTCCAGCCTACAGCCAGAAGGATAATGGGGAACTGAGGACCACAGCTGCAAGGGAATGAATTCTGCAAAACCTGAATGGCCTTGGATGAGGACCCTAAGCCTTAAATGAGACTGCATCCCTGGTTCATACCTGATTTCAGTCTGGTGCTGTCTAGTTAAGCCAGGCCCATACTGCTGAGAATGGAAACTGTAAGATAATAGATTTCTTCTAAGTTGCTAGGTTTATGGAAATTTGTTATGCTGCAATAGAAAACTAATACAAATGGTGTGCTTGTTCTGTATATGTTACTCATTAGTGTGCTTTATTTTTCTGTACATTTCTAAGTTCTTCCTGAAGGCCTTTCTTCTTTTTGTATGGAGAAACACTGCTCTCTACTAACAGGGCTCACTTTCATCATCACTTGTATAGTCTTGAATCTTCTGCTTCTATGGACACAACTGGCTTCAGAAAACCTACTATCATGTGGCATTTTCATCCCAGAGACTGTACCCCTTATCAATCAGCATACATGACTTTCAGACTTCAAGGGGGAGTCTTTTTTTCTTAGGAATTGCAATATTGTTTTCACGCTCTTAGAGCTACTACTATTGAACCATATTGCCACTCTCCACTTTTCGTTTTTATGTTTCATTGTGAGCAGCTATTTTCTCATCTCTACTAATTTTGACTCACTTAGATGGTCCTTAGAGCATATATCTTTCTCCTGAATTAATGCAAATTGGAGTTATCAGAGATTTGCCCCCATTATTCTTTTTGCTTGTGGGATGGTATCCAGAAGAAGAGAAAGAGGCTGACTTATGCAGTTCATACTGACAAGCAGTGGTGAATATGTTTGTTCATCAGCGGTGATAAAAAGGTTTGTTAACAATGATTTTCAGTCAGAACAAACCCTCTATTTTGTTGGTGTGCATTTCACATAAACCCATATAGTGTCCCAGTGCTAAAACAGTGCTACGTTGAAATAAACATAGTTTCAACAACAACCAGCTTATTGAAACATGTTTAAACATATCTTCTGATGTCTCCCAGTTGAAAATACATAGCAATAATGTCTCCACTTCATACCTCCTTTTCCTGCCTATCTATTACCCAGTAACCACCCATACCCCTTCCACTTCTCAACTCAGCCCACAGTGTTTTGTAGTTTTCTCATATATATATATATTATATATAATCTTCTCTTTGTAGTTTTCTCTCCTTTCCAATAATAATTATAGATTTGCATCTCCTGCTCTTCCTCACTGCACATTTCCTTGATTCTTCACAAAAAAAGACCAGAAAAAGAAAAAAAAAAAATGGATAGAATTATCCGTAATGGTGGAGAGTAAGAGGAAAGGCCTAAGAATATGTCTGTTAATGTTTTCACCCATCAAGCATATATAGAGTTTGTATATGATATTTTATTAGGTTTGTGATTTTTCTATGTATGTAACAATGACTTTATTTCTAAATAGCACCTTTTCAATGTGTATTTCAATCTATAGTTCCTATATCTTTCTCTGTGGCTCTAAGTATTTTCTTCTTTTTCTCTTTCCTATATTTGTTTCCTTTGCCTCTAACTTTTACCTTCATTTCCAGTTTCATAAGTAATTCCTCACACGTCTTTTGGTTTCTCACCCTTTCACCTCACAGTGCAAAATTACTCTTACTCTCCTCCCCGAAAATTACTTTCTCTTTCATCTTGTACCTTTGGCATTCATTTCCTGTGGGGTTTCATCACAAACAGCAGCAGGTGACGGTAACTTTCAAGACCCATGGAAAAAAATCATAGGCATCTGTTGCCCTGGCTGAAATATATCCATTCACTTTAGCTGCAGTAAATTGTGACAAGCAGATTTGAGGTAGTTTTCTAACTTGATAATTTGAATTATCCAATATGAGCATATTAAAAAGAGGAGGTAGTCAGAAACGGTATTGATTTTGTTTTGTAGAATTCTCAACCTTATTGGCAAGAATTAGAGTAGCCAGGGTGTAACTTTGAAACAGATAATATTTGTATCAAGAAACAAACGTTCTAAGTACAATTCAACATTTCCATTTGACATGGAAGTCCCCTTCTAAATACCCTCTCAGGCTGCAGAATCCTTTTGACTGCTAAAGCAATGTCCTAACACTGCTGGTTTGAGTTTTTTATGAGCCATTAAGTTGAGTGCAAAAGTCATAAATTATCTGTAAAAGCTACCCAAATTATAGCTATCTGTGGTTTTTCGATAAAGGCCAAGAATGTGTTTTAAAAAACACACCCCATTGCATGGAAAAAGGCCAACCATGGAAAATATGTCTACTATTCTTCTTGTTTAAAATTTTCTGAGCCACTTAAGTGTAACCAGCAAACTCCTCTTCAACAAGAAAGTTCCCCCTGATGCAGGTTTACTAAATATTGTCAATATTCTTAGTCCTCTGGTTCAAAAGAGTATGCCATATGAGAAAGGAAAACCTATGCTTTAAAGATTTTTTGTTTTGGGATGACCCACAAAAAGCATTTATAAAAAAAACACAATTATTCTTTCAACTTCACAAGATCATAAAACTCCAATCTACCTGAGCTAAACTAATACAGCTGAGTCTCATTAATATGCTTACCCAGAACATTCAAACATCAAAGACAGAAACATCTGTATTCTAAATCAGACTTTGTTTTATTTAAGAAATAAAAATTATGCAGGTCTTTTCATTTTTGAAGTCTAACAAATTTCCTGGATCCCAGTGCTTGATGAGTTATGACCACAGCACCGTCAAGTGTGGAGACAGTAGATGGAGCAGACAGTAGCCTTTCTTTGCTAATTAGAATGGAAGACAGTAACGTTATTCCTTGTTTCTACTGCATCCCATTTAAAATTGCTTCTCAATTTGCACCTTTCCCTACACATGTATTTAAAGGTTTCTAGAGTAGCATAACATTTATAATGCATCCTAAATAGATTTAAATCAAAAAATGTATAAATCTTAAAGAGACATTTAAATAGAATGTGATATATTATTTACTTGCTTTCAGCAGTACGTGAAACAGTGCTCAGAAAACAAAATGTAGTTTTGGCCACTAATAATTACAGAAAACTCTGATTGCTCTGAATCTGAAAAGTGTAACAACTGTTTTCAAACACTGATTTTTCAGTAGAGAGATGTTTTTGTTTTTCCCAAACGGAATATTGCACAGATCAGTGATTCAGACTTTGGCAAGTGTCCCTGCACTTATTTGTCAGTAAACTTGTGAAATGATTTTATAACATTTATACATTAATAAGTCAATCAACAATAAAAAAGATGAGAAGGCTTTGTGAGTACTAAATTGAAATGAGGGGTTATAGAAAGATGATTTTTTTTTCCGGCTTAGTGTCCACTTAATTTCTGTTTTTTATGTGTGTGCTCATTAACAAATCATTGTGATTCATTCAAGAAGGTAGCTGCAAATGTTAACTCATTTTTTAAACAGCTTATCTGACACTTTCTGCTTAATCTTCAATTAACCTGAGCCAAAAGCTTTTTAGCTTTTGATCCTATAGGAGAAATAGGATTTTTTAAAAAAAATTAATAGAACCAAAATTCTTGTTTGTTCTTGTAAGCGTTTAATATAGAGAGAAGTGATGATTTTCTCAGCCAGTGTATAGCTTAACTTTTTTGGTAGAAAAATACTGTTTTAAAAGTATCGTGTAATATTATGAATTAATCAATTATGCAATATCATTTTTTTCCAGAAAGCCCAGATGTTATTACTGTTGAAAACTCGCTCCTTATTTCCAAGTAGTTGAATGCATTTTGTTTTAAGAGTTGAATTCAAATGATGTCATTGCTGTATTAGTAAGCATGTAACATTTACAATCAACAAACACTGTCAGAGTCGAATGTATAAAAAATACAGCAAGATGTCCTGTAGTTTATCCATGTTCTTGACCGAGAGAGAGAGAGAGATTTAGCTAATGGCATTCCTTTATTGATATATCAATATCAAAACTGAAATCTACCTATCTTATCGAACGGGCCCCAGTTAAATATTGAGTGTAGCTGCTGCTCTTGAGATAGCCCATTATTTTAACATAAAATTATAGTTTTGTAGTTGCTGTCTATATAATTTCAAATTAAAAAGTGGAAAGTTTATACGAACCTTTCTTATATTTACTATAAATAGCATTATTTGACTTATTTTATAGAATGCCCAATTATCTGTGAGTTAATTTTAGTTTATGTAACTTGCAGTGACTATGTGGAAACATTTCAAAAACAGCTATGTAATAAACCTAGAGGCCCCTGGATTTCTTGACATCACTTTTGCATTTTGTTCAGAGCTCATATTTTTCCTGTTAACTAACTTATCCATATAACCACGCCACATACTTAGCACATAGTAAACACTTGCTAAATGTTTATTTAGGAATATTGAAAAACAAAGGAATAAATCATGTACGAGAATAACTTAAGTACGTGATTTTTCTCCTTTTGTAATCGTGTGTGCATATGGCAAACATTTTTACAGAGTGGTATATTTTCTTTATATTTGCTTTCATCACTGTAACAAAGGCAACATACACATGAAAACCCAGAGAAATCAGAATTTTAACATAAATGAAATCTTTAGATTCATATGTCAAAATGAGCAGATATCTATTTAAAAAATTGTACAAAATCATCTCATTACAGTGCACAGAAGAATGCCCGTGTAGCTATCAAATACAACGATGTCAGTGCCGATAGTACTGGGGTTCAGATGCTTTCCCATCCAATGGATGTGATTTTCCCTCAAATACAAACTAATCTACTTTGAAGAAGACACTTCACTTTCATATTCTAAGTTTCTCTAATTATAACTAATAAGAGTAATGTCTTCACATTGTAATAAATATTCGAAGAAGCATCTTTTTCCTACATTGCATATTTTTTCAAAATAGCATTAGAACTTGGCCTGTGTTATAAGAACTATTTTGTCAAATTTCACTGCATGAAATCCACTCCGAACTTCAGTTATAATATATAAATCCCAAAAGTTAATAATAAGAATCTCCCTTTTGTGTTATTTTGTTTTCTGTCACTGAATGACCTTATGTGAGTGTTTTGGCCACACTGCTGTTTTTCTATTTCTTCAGTAGTTCCGGTCAATGTGAATCATTTGGTGTTCGTTACAGTGATTTTTTTTTTCCTTAAACCTGATCACTCTTGTGACATTCACATCAAACAGTCCTTCAGTTTTCTACTTATAATCAATTACTTTTTCTTCACTGTAAAGGTAAGTATTTCATCTCAATAAAGGTAACGTTTATCAAGTATACAAATCAAACAAAAACTCTTCCAATAAATGCTCACCATGACCACATCATCACTCAGATGGTGTTCTTGAGCAAACTCCACTCTGAGGAAAACATTCCATGAGCAGGTGCCCCGAAACTTCACTCCCATTTAATTGAGCCACGAGTATATTAGGGATTTTTAACAATTGTTACATTTTCACTGAAATTTGGTTCAGACTTTTGGGTAATGCCAAGAACATCCTGTAGAAACCCAGACCCACTGGAAAGGAACGGAAAACCATTCCTCTGACAGGGCAGCACAGAGCTGGTAGATGGAGACGAGTGTCCAGGATCTGACTTGTGCTCGCATTTATAGTAATTTGAACTATTGCCATTTACTGAGCATCATCAGGTACTCTTAGACTTCTATCATAATTTTTAAGGTAAATATGGCTCTTCCCATTTTACAGATGAGGAAACAGATCCAGATGTTAGGCTATTGCTGGAAATCATACAGAGTTACTAAGTCGTAAAGTCAGAGTTTGTATCTAGGTCTTTTGATTCCAGTGTCCATGTTCCTTCTTTTTTCCTCGCATGTATAAGTAAAACTCATTTATTACATAATTTTCAAACATTACAGTTGTAAAAATTTAGAATTGTATATTTATACATGCAACTATTTTAACAAATGAGATTTTATTACATATTGCTTTATGAGATACTTTTTGACCTAGTATCTCTTAGTATCTCTTACCTAGAATGTGGGTAAAGTTTTAAATGGTTTCATAGCACTTCGTCTTGCTGTGTAGCATAATTTATTTAACAATCCCCACGTTCATAAACTATGTTTCAAATTTTTCATACTTGCCCCCAAGTAATATCAGCAAAAGAAAGGAAACTAACACTTATTGTCCATCTTGAAATGTTTGGTGTTTTAAATATTTTTTAAAATACCATTTTTGTTGGAAAGAATTTGTAAATTCTTGTGATATATGAGATGGAATTACGATTTATATGCAAATTGCTTTTAGCTAGAGAATTTTTAAATGTAAAATTAATAGAGATTGGTGGACAATTTCCTAATTAATCTAAAAGAGTATATCTGTGTATTTCATAATAATGTCTCAAATATATAAACTATTTTAAATTCATATCAGATTTTAAACATATTTTAAGTATCCTTAATATTTTCATTAAGAACATCACTGAGGTATATACAACCTAAAACACATTACCAGCCACATTGTAGGTTTTAATAAATGTGAATAGTTTCCTTAGGAACATGGAGTCAACTAAAAGGATGCTTTTAACAGTGGTATTACCAGAGATGATTTTCTTTGGACAATTTTTTATGGTGACTGTGAATATTTAAACACTAAGAATGCTAATGAGGAGAGTTTTAGTAGCAGAAAATATAGATAAAAACAAAGGATTTTACTCTTCACTCAGTTTCTTGCTCACATTTGTATCATGACTTTTTCTTGCCATCTGTGAAACGCTAATACCAAATAATTTGCTTAAATTAAGTAAACATTAAGAGATTTGTTTTATAATAAATAATAAATGCAATAAAAGAGTTTATTAGCAAAGAAGTTGTAATTTATATTGGTGGTTCAGTTATCTCTTGCTGCCTAACAAACCTAAAATTTAGTGCTTAAAACTCAACTGCTACATATTTTTTTCATAATTTTGCAATTTGGCAGAGCCATCTGGTCCTCTCCTTTATGTGATTTGGTTGAGACAGCTAAACCAAGCATGGAGGATCCACATGGCTTCATGCATAAGGCTGGTCTCTCAGATAAGACGGCTATAATGCCAAGGGTTGGCTGGACCTATTTCTCTTTGCTTTCGTAGACACTCATTCTTCCAAGGCATCGTTCTCTCCATGTTTCTCTCACTAGCAAGGTAGTTGGGCTTCTTTACATGACAGTTGTTGTCCAAGATTAACAAAGTGTAAGCTGGCAGACCTCTTAGGTTTAGGCCTGGAATTGGCAGAAAACATCACTTCCAACATACTAAATTGGTCAAAATAAATCACAGAGACAGCCAAGATCCAAGGAGATGGGAAATAGAATCAATCTCTGTAGGAGGAGCAGCATATTCATACAGGAAAGGGAGAAATTTGGGGCAGCCATCTTTGCACAAGATACATCACAGTTTGTTAAAAAAATAGGCTTATATTCTTCAGCCGTTTGTTGGTCAAGTGGTCTTCAGTAAATTACTTAATCTTTCTAACCTTCAGAATTCTCAACCGCAAAAAGAGTCTAATGCTAATCTTTATTTCACAATGTTGTTGCAGGAATTAAATGAGATGATGTATGTACAACATTAAACACTTTACCAGTCATGTTGTACATTTCAATAAATGGAAATTATTATAAAAACATAATGTGCAATTCCCATTATTCTCCAAACCAATTCAATATAGTGTAGATTTATAAAATTTATTGATTTCAGAGAATAGTCTGGACAAGTAAGATTTAAGTAAATCACAAGTTTTCATTTTAGCTCTGAAAAAGTCTGTTTACATAACCGATTCCCTCTACAGTTTATATAATATCAAGAATAGTAGGGTTGAAAATTGCAGCACAGAATTGGCAGAGACATAACTGCTTAAAATACTTGCCTACATATTGCTTGGCCAGCATAATTGCTAAGTATTAAATTCAACCGCTAAACTTTTTTAGATGGGTAACTATAAATAGAAGAATTAAGAAGACTTTTTTTACAAAGATCTCCAGACATTATTGTAAAATAGCACATCAGAGATTATACTCACCTTTCCATAAACCAACTACCTCTTAATAAATTCATGTATACAAAGGATATGAAATTTTTCTTCTTACTAGATATACATTACATCAGAACACTGAGGTCCAACAAAATCAGTATAGAAGGATAATCTATTAAAATATAAGTTTATATTTTAATATATATTGTACTAGGACTTTCTACTGTTTCTCCCCCCAATCAAAAAGCCAGACTTTTGTTTTCCTTTGCCTCAGGGAAAACCAGATTAAAAGCAAAAGCTGCTTAAAAGCAATCTCTATTCCTGCCTGTTAAAAGCCATCTTTATTGAGAATTTTATGCTACGTGCCTTGAGTGGGAGGAGAGGGAAGAAAATAACAGAGTGAGGTGGGAGAGAGGACATTTCAGCCAAAACTGGGAAGCAGACGACGTCTGGGTTTTCTTCACTCTCGCACTGAACGTGAGGAGCAGCCTGAGAGAACAGAGAGATCCTGATCGTGCTCCTGTATAGGTCCATGTTTTTAGAGCATCTGTGAGCATCTAAGATGAGCTACTCTATGTTACACGGACAAGAAACAACACTGAGTTATCTTTAAATAAGAACTCACCATAAAGAAAAGGGACTGGTCGGGTGACTTGAGTGAAAATCCAAGGCTTAGATGATATTGGGGAAACTGATTTTGGCTCGGTGCAGCAGAAATTTGAAGTCCCCTTTCGGTAGGGGGACTTGTGCTTGGGAATGAAGGCTATGTGTGTTTGTGGCCTGAAGGACGGCATCTTGGATGTGGAGCACCTTTCAGCTTGAGCAGGGAAATGAATCAGACGGATATTGCTCCAGCAATAGGCAGCACCATCCAGGATTGCATCGACTAGTTCTCAGCAGCGGGATTAAGCGTCTGGTCAGATTTTCTTTTTCTGTCTGTGGTGCTTCAGAACAGGTCCTAAGCCTTCACGCCTGATAAGCCCACTGATTCTTTGATATTTTATTGGAAGTATGTGAAGGCTGTCAGAATAAAACAAGTGGACCAATTGCTAATATGGGCAGATGGGTTCCCAGGCATTTCATAGACCATATCAGCTGACTATGATATAATAAAATGAGTGTATAATAATAAAAGTATAATTTAAAGATAGTTTTATTACATAAAGTATAAAAATGAATTCTCCCTGAGTCCTATTAATATGTACTAATTTTTATTTTCATTTGAAATTTGAAGGCACGGCTATTAAAGAAGTTAGGTCACTAGCTCAAGGGAATACAGAGTGTGGCAAAGTTAAAATTTGAACCCAGATTTTGCAAACATCATGATGTATCCACTTACTTTATAACATTTATTAAAAATTATGTCTGATAATGGTTGAACTTGAAAAACTGCTCGATATCATGGAAAGTAAAAGTTGAACACAGTTTTATATCTGATAGTGTCTAAAATAAGTAAATACGTATATGTGCATGTCTATGCAATAAGAAATCAAGCATTTTTCTATCAATTCACCTCTTTATCTTGAGGCAGTGGTACATAATAGGTACTTGATAAATGTTTGCGTTGTTAGATTACAGTGTATACAATTGTGTGTTATACAGATAAATGCCCTTTTGGCAGACTAGCAAGAAATATACAAATATGTTCCTATCAGTGTTTACATCTGTGTTATAGGATTGTAGAAATTTGTTGTTTTTCCTTTTACTTTTTAAATATTTTTCTTCAGAGCCAGTCCCAGTGGCCTACTGATTAAGTTTAGTGCCCTCCATTTCATCAGCCTGGGTTCAGTTCTTGGGCGCAGACCTACACTGCTCTGCTAGCGGCCATGCTGTTGTGGTGGCCCACATATCAAAAAATAGAGGAAGATTGGCATGGATGTTAGCTCAGGGTGAATCTTCCTCAGAGAAAAAAAAAAAGAAAGAAAAAAATTTTCTTCAGTGGGTGTATCTTTATTTTATCATCAGAATAAATATTTTTAAATGTAAATAAAATTACAAATCTTATATAATAAAATTATCTTATAGGATAAACAAAATAAAATTTAAGTATGTGAAAAAAATCTCCATGAAATGTCACCTAAATGACTGATTCTATGTTTAACACTAGAATAATTACAGTGGTTATGAAATTCAACGTATCTAACCTGAAACCCCCTATTGAACCATATTCTTAATTAAACAACATTAGGCAAGTAATTTAACCTGTCCAAAAAAGGTTCTTCACCTGTAACATGGGAACACTAATGTTGACTCTGCAGGATTTAGAGGACGATTAGAACTGTTTGTAAAAGGCTGGTTACATTGTCTAGTAGAAAGCTGGCGCTCAACCAGTGTTGCATATTCCTGTTATTTATGACAAAAGTTAACTCTTTATACCTATGATGTGTATGCATATATTTACAATAATAATGGATATGAAGACCTTCCTGAGATGTCTGTCTTGAGCTAAACAGTTAATTTTTCATTTGCTTAAATACTGAAGCATATGTTGTTTCTAAATGTGTGCTAATTACTGATTCAACATCCTTCACCAGCTGAAGCATCTGAAAAACTGGGTTTTGTTACTATATGAAGAAATCCCACTACTCTTTGCTATAAAACACCACTTTAAAAAATATATTACAAGCCAAAATCCAGGAATAAACATTTATAAGAAGACGTGGTCTGTTTGCATCATCACACATGGAAGTCAATGTCTCTATTTCAATAATTAAAGAGTCAAGTAGCCACATATGCTTATTTGAATGTTTAGAGCACTTAGCCGACTGTGTTATGATTTAAATATGCTCATGTGGTGAAATGGTTTACTTTACTGGCGCTCGTTTAATTGAACCTGACATTTCACATTCCTATGTATGCAATGAATTGACTTGGACTATGTGATTAATAAAATGTATCTAGTGTTTGCTCTATTTCCTATGCTTTTTTTCAAGGCAGAAAAGGAAATTAAATACCTCCAAACCTTTTCACCTTTGTGATTTTGTAACTTATGCTTTAGAAGAGAGTAACTTTCCTTTTTTTTCTTTTTTTTGTTTAACCTTCATTACTGAGCTATGCATATCAGCTGCAGCTCACATATCTCTTATGGGATAGAGTAATGTGCTATACAGAAACCAAATGCATATGGGACGTACCCATTGTGGTAGTTATAAGTTGTAAGTTGCAATGTTCTGGCTTTGAACTTCTAAGATTTCAGGCACAATTGTACCCTAATTGCAGGATTGTTTGGCTCTTTTTTTGCAAGCTTCAGGAATAATCAGATAATTATACCATAAAAAAGGAGACGCTTGCTGTTAAGAACATTACCAAATTTTGAACGTACAATATGCTTCTTAGCCAGATCTATATTCTCAAGTCCTTGAATACTTAAATTAATGGAATGTTAAAGCAGTTACTTGCTCTATATATGTGTTTTGATTTATGTAAGGGCTGATCTAGAATGAAGAATGGCCTCTTGCATCAGAAATAAGGATCAGATAAGCTCAGTTGGCAGATAATTCAGAGTTGATGAGCCTCCACTGATTAACAAACAAATAAATAAGCCACAACAGCGACAACAATGCATGGTAGCTAAATGGAGTCAAACATATTTAAGTATATGGAAGCAAAATACTGAACCTCTAGTCTGTTTTGGATGGTTGGACCAAGGAAAAATATTATTCTTCAGACTTTGTATACTATTATGAACATCAAAAGACATCCTGGATTTCTGAAAATTAATCTCTGCTGAGGATAGTTTTATTAATTGTGGTTTACAGTTTGAGTGATGAAAAATTGATTTCACATGTACCACAGCCACTTCATAAGATTTCAGAATGAACCGGGCATAGTTAACCAATTTTGTATGGTGATGAATTCCATTTTTCCAGGTTTCCTTGTCTGGAATGTCCTTTATCATTCTACTCTTCATCCTTCCATAACTCAGGGTCCTGTTAAAGTTCCACTACTCCTGTGGGATTTTCCTCAGTTATACTAACATTTGACCACCACTTCTGGAACTTTTATAACACTTTATTACATACTTTCTGCTTGGCACATGGTGGTTGAGACTCTATAAATATGTTTCCTTAAGTGAAAATGAACAAATATGCTTTTGGAATACAGGAAGAAAGTCATGTTTTGCAAAGTGCAAATGTGGCCTTGCTCAATAACTATTGATTGTCTTGTGCCTTTTGCATGGTGCACTTAAAAGGACCCAGTGTCGCTTTTGTGGTTTTTCTGCCAGAAATGCATGATCTGAATCTAATAATGAGAAAATATCAGACAAATCCAAATTGAGGGATATTCTACAAAATAAATGGCCTTTACTCTTCAAAAATGTCAAGGTCATTAAAGAAAGAAAAACTAAATTAATAGAAAAACTGAGAAACTGTTCCAGATTAAATGATATTAAAGAGACATGACAACTAAATGCAACAAATGAGTGGACTGGAGCACAGACAAGGAAAACAAATTTTTTTTTTAGTGAGAGAAATATTGACATTTGAATAAAGTATATTGCTTAGACAATAGCTTTATGTAAATATTAATTTCCTGATTTTGATAATTATTTTGTGGTTCTATAAGAGAATATCATAGATTTTATAAACACACATTGAAGTATTTAGGGATAAAGGCTCATCATATATACAACTTAATCTCAAACAGTAAAGGGAAAAAGAGCGTCTGGGTGGAGAGTAGATAGAGATAGAAACAAAGACAGTAATAGACACAAAGACAGACAAAGCAAATTAATAAAAAGTTAACATCGGGATCTGTATAAAAGGCACATGGAAAGACTTTAAGCTAGTTTTTCAATTTTCATTAAGGCTCAAATTAAATACATACATACATTTAAGTATTAAAACATTGATAATAAGGCAAGCTAAGTTTCATATTCCACTTTGCTACTTATTAAATGTGACTAAGAAATAAATTGCTCTTCTTAAGTCCTCTTGACCACGTTAATGTCTGCCTCCAGGACAACCACCCACAGCGAAGTTTACAAACACAAAACAAAGAAAAGATAGGAACTTACTGATTTCACACAAGTAAGGCAGAACTGTAAATGGGTCAAAGACAATTCCAGGTCTATCTGACTTTGGTTGATTTAGTAGGTCTAGTTCAAGCTCGACTGTTCTTTTAACAGCCAGTACATCTTTGATTTAATATTTGTTTGCAAAGAAGTATATATTTCTGAATTTCCTAAAACATGTAAGCAAGCCTCATTTAATCACAGAATTCCATCAGATCTTAAGGGCTAATATTCCATAGAAATTCTATTTTTGGAATATTTAATTTTCATGCTATTTGGAATTTTTTTAATCCTGCATTTTGAATAGCTTTGTCTTTTTACATACACATATTTTAAAATAATAGCTTTCATGTAACAGTTACACTGTCAAAGATAATTTCATCATCTTTATCTTCAGTAGTTTATTTTAATTATAGTCCAGATTTTTATTTCTACACATCTCCACTTTTTTTAGATACAATATGAAACTCATAAAATGTTGGCAAAATTCTATCATTTTAAAAAGATCAATTTTTGAGAAGAGCTCTTCTTATAACCTTAAAAAAATACAACCTCCCAAAGCTACAGCTTTAACGTGGATAAGAATCAGAAGTGCAAGATCTTCAAACACATAATCTTAATAAAACAGTACCATTGATTTTCATTTGAAGAGTACATATCATTTGATTTTATGAGGCCTATGTTTCACTAATCATTTTATTTTGAAATATAAAATAAATTCTACCTTCTGAATAAATTATTCAATAAATATTATTCAATATTTAATTTAATAATTATTCAATAAATTATTCAAGAAATAGTTATGGCAGGCCCATTTATATCACTAGGGACATAGCAGTGACGAAAACAGTCAAACATCTGTACCATGATAAAATTTTCATCCCAGTGGGAAAAACACCAAATAAAGAAATTAATGATAAGTCACCATATTGGATGGTGATATGTTACAGAAAAAATAAGGCAGGGTAAGAGGACATGAAGTACAGGGGTGAGAGTTTCGAAATTTTCAATAAGGTGTTCAGTTTAGGCCGTTTTGAAAAGATGAGTTAGTCGAGACCTGAAGAAGGTATGGGGCAAGCAGTTGGATATCTCAGGAAGAACACTCTAGGCAGAGGAAACAGGAAACAAAAGAATGTCTAGAAGTTTCCATGGACAGTCAGTTGACTGGAGAAGAGTGAGCAATGAATGGGAAGAAGAGCAGGAAAGGAGGGACCAGATCAAACAAGGCCTCAGGAGAATAAAGAGCACTTGGGCTTTCACTCTGAGTGAGATGGGAAGATTTTGGAGAGTTTGCTGTTCAGTGACATGACATGAAATTTTGAAAGAATAAAAATTAAGAAAACACAGTCTGTTAAGAATAAACTATAGGAGGGAAATAGTAGGAACAGAAGGATGATAGTTGGTATAACTAGCAGCCATTGAAATAATCCAGGAGAAGCTAAATGATGACATGGTTTGGTGTGGTAGTAGTGGAGAAAACAGAAAGAGGTAAAAATATGTATATATATTTCACATGTAGAATTAAAAGAATTAGTTGACAGACTGGACATGGTGTGTAGAAGAGAAGAGCCAAAGGTGGTTCCAGATTTGGCCTGAGTAACAGGAAAGCTGGAGTTTCTATGGATTTTGTTGGAGAAGAGAGAGAGACAGGTTTAAAATGAAAAATTAGAAGTTCAGTTTCGATTACTTTAATTTTGAGATGATTAGATATCTAAATAGTGATCTCAAGGAGGCGATAAGTTACAATCAAGAAGACAAGAGATGATCGTGTGCTAGATATGAATTTGAGAGTTTGCAGCTCTCTGATATTCAAAGCCACAAGGCAAGATGAGATCACTAACTAAGTGTAAATAGGAAAGAGAATAAGGCAAAGGACTCACATCCTGGAACATTCCAGGAGAGGATAAGAAACCAGTCATGGTAACTGAAAAAGAAAGAAGAGGAAAATCAGAAAACCATTGTTTCCTCGAAGCCAGTGGAGTGAAGTGTTTCTAGGAAGTGATGTGATGAAATATGGTAAAGGTAAGAACTGGTTGTCTATTTGACTTAACAACATGGAGGTCACTGGCGACCTTGTCAGAGCAATTTGGGTGCAGGATCCAGGGAGATATGAGGAATGAGAAAGAGAGGATGGAGAGGGAGGAAATGTAGATAGAGAGTATTAAAAAAATATATTTTAAGACATTTATCTATGAATGCAAACAAATGAGGTCAGATTAATAAAGCTGTGTGTGCACGTGTGTGTGTGTGTTTATTAAGGACTAAAATTGAGCATGTTGGTTTCCCAGGGCTGAGTTAGATATAAAGTTATATGTGCTATTACTTTACTAGAGAGAATAATCCCAGAAAGTGAGGAAAATCAGAACTGAGCGAGGAAGGAGGAAAATGGGGCTGGGGGTTGACTTGACCACCTCTTGATATCAAACACGACTCATAGCTGGAGCTCATGGTATTGCCTCTCCCGAAGCCGAATGAATTATTATGTTTCAGGGCTTTCTGGTCAGGAGAGTAAGAAAGATTTTATCTGCTAGTTCCTTTTCTCTGTTAGCAAAATGTTTTGCAAGGTGTTAATTCCTCTGCATTTCTGGGTTGTGGGTGCTTAGCACCCAGAGTATCTTATAGTGTCCCAAACTTCTGCATAAAAAGGGACAGCCTGGGGTGAGAGGGAAGTAGTGCATTCTGTAACGCAGAAGATGAAGTTGGTTGGAGTCCATGCAGAGTTTGTGAACCCTGAGGTGGCTGAAGTGGGAAAAAATATCCAAAATTCTGAGACTGATGAGGGCAAGAACATCTGGTGTGACACATAAGAAAATATTAGTTTAACTAGTATTATAATTGATATTCTATATAATTTGTATCCTGATAGTAAGGAATCACTAGAAAGGAAATATTTGAAGATGCAAAATAAACAAAGGAGAATTTTTGGAGTGATGTGTGCGAAGAAGCGAAGCGTTTGAGTAAACAAGAAATGATGAATTCTAATGGTCTTAGATGGGAACAGAGAAACTCACCAGAATATATAGTCCAAAATGCAATTAAGTAAATAGATACAATTTGGGGATTTTGTGGCTTTTCTGTTCTGATTGCTTGTGTTTTCTCTTTGAAGGAGGAAGCAATATCATGAGCTGAGTGCCAGGAGGGGGAAGGAGAGGTTGAAGGTTTGGGGACAGAAGAAGGGGTAAAAGAACTGGACTAGACAAGGGGTTGTTGGGCAGGACTATAGACTTAAATTTAAAGGACAGAAATTTAAATTAAGACTCAGTATGCTTTTTCGTTAGTCTTTAGCAGCACTTAGCTACATAAATGCAGGCACGGAGTGGATGGAAAGTGAGATTTTACTTTATTTTCTACTTTGGAAATACTTTAATTCTTCACAATTCTCTGTCTTTTCTGCTCTATGAACTTTAAAGATTTTATGCAAATATCTCAGCCTAAATTACTGTCACGATCTTGCATATCTACTCTCATTGCATAAAATGCTACAAATCTGCTCATTTTTTTTCATTTGTTTCCACATTATTTCATTGGCACCATTGGGCCTTCCACAGTGTTGCTAGGTTTAGAATAATTTTCCACTTTCCACTTGAATGGAATCTATAATTCTGTCACTTGAGGTTTCACTTATTTTCATATACCTGTATAGCTTCCGTTACAGTTAAATTAAACATATCTTACTTTGTAGGACAGGGAAGATATTTTTAACCACTAAATTATGATTAAAAATATCTTTGTAGGGGCTGGCATAGTGGCATAGTGGTTGAGTTCACACACTCTGTTTCGGCGAGCTGGGGTTTGGGGGTTTGGACCCCAGATGCAGACCTACAGACCACTCATCAAGCCATGCTGTGGCAGTGTCCCACACATAAAATAGAGGAAGATTGGCACAGATGTTAGCTCAGGGGCAATCTTCCTTACCAAAAAAAAGATTTTCATACTTCATTTTATGCAATAAAATGAAATGTTGCCAGAAATCATATTTGTCTTTCTCATAAATATCTTCACTCGTTCAATGCTCTAGGGTCCTTAGAATATTTTAATACACCAGAAAGTAAATGTGTATTTGTTTATATCTGATGGATCTATGAAACATATCTCAAGAAATTATGTAAAACTTAATTGAAGTTTAATTCTGCCCCTTATTTAACAGTTAAACATGTTGGTGGAGAAAATTAGATAGACAGGCAGATAAAATCAACCTCAGCTACACCATAATTTCTGCAAATTTGATGGGACAATCATAGAAGACATTTTTACCTAAATGGTTAATACTTCTCTATGGCTTACTATCTTTAACAGCTTCACTGTATTCTCTTGACTCAGTACTGGGGGCCCTGATTCCAGCTTCTCCCCTAATAATATATGTAGCGCATAAAATATTTCCAAAATAAAAAGGTGAAATGGAAAACTAAAGCTGTTATCTAGAATGTTTTGATCACATTGTCTACTTTCACTTAAATTATCTACATAACTGAGGCAAATGATGATATATTATTTCTACCTGAAGCAGGGTTTTTGCTTTTTAGTTTATCAAATGACTTTAGATCACAATCTTGATTGACATATTGGAATGTACCATTGGTTTCTCTTTTCCTCCTCTTTTCTTCTTAACTAAAATTCTGCTATTAATTGATTTGTCCCCCCAGTAAGAGTAATCATGCCAACATATGTAGTTCTACACTTCTAATCTGATTACTTATTGCCAAAATTTGTATCTGAATTCTACAGCAATAGATATTAGTTTCACTTGCTTCAATAAAGATATTCTTTGAGGGGCATAGATGAGTTTCGGGGACATTAAATTCACCTAAGCTTATGATTTATATAACGTATTTTTGGCATAGTCTGTTCTAACATTTTAGCTGCATCTTTAGCAAAAATATGCCAATAGAAGGAAATTTATGAAGCCACACTCCTGTCACTAGATATTATAGGATCAATCTTTGCAGAGTCTTTCTTTGCCAGAAATCATGAGGAAATAATCCTGTTCTATTGTCTTTCTAAGGAATGATAACTCAGACCACATAAATCTTTAGATAATGTGACAGAACTGGAGAGGCAAGAATTTCCCCTTGATTTTTCACTCATCAGCTTGAGCTAGTTTTCTCTGCAGTATTTTAAATTTATATTCAACTTAGAAATATTTGTTGGTTTTCAATATTTTTTCATACATTTCCCTCCCAATTTTTTATAGCTTTAAAGCCTCAGTGGTTTTATGGTTAATGGTTCACATAATTGGAAAAGCAGGTATTCTTTTTCTAGGATTTTTTTTTTTTACATTTAATAGTGTCCTTTAATCTTCCCTTGTTTGGATACTATTATAGCTAAAACACCACTTAAAGTTGTATGACAGAGTTTCAAATTTTAAAACAAAATTCTCTATGAAAAGTCAGTTTAGGGTTCATAGTCAACGTTGTTACATTTCATATGCCCATTAGGTGAACACTCTTTCTAAAATTACTATAAAAATAAAATAAAAATCACCAAATGCAAACTAACATTCATTATAATATAGTTTTTAATATTATAAGCTGTGTAACTGCATGGCTAATTTTCTATTGCTATAAGTTATATTTATACAGTAATATTTAAAATTGGATTTGATGCATTCACACACAGACACACACATTACAATATACATATGTTGTAAATAAGATTACTTAAATTTCTAGACTTGACATAAGCAAAAGACTGCAATCTTTATTAAAATTAAACAAAAAGGATATTAAAATGTGCGTTATACTATCAAATTTCTGTTTTTTTCTTAATAATATATATTCTCATCAATTTAAATTTTGTAAGGTTTACCAGAAAGATATTAAGGTTTTCTCATATTAAAGTAATTAGAAGGAGAGAAAGATAGTGGAATAAGAAGGCCAGCACCCTCCTTTCTCCCAACGAAGCACTGAACCAACAATAATACATGGAAAAATTTCCTTTGAGAGAAGTCTAAATACCAGTTAAGAGGCTCTTGCACCCAAGGCAAGCATGAAACCAGCCACATCAAAGCTGGTAGAAAAATTTGTGGCACCCTTTCACCATAGTGCAGCTATTGGCACAGCACTACATAACTGGGAGGAAATTCCCAGCTCCCAGCTTCTCCCTGGGAAGGAAAAGAAAAGATTGGACCACATGCCCAACGTTTTGACTTTTCAGGGAGGCTGCCTAAGCGATTGGCTTCTGTCTTACCTGTCTCAGAGCACTGATGGGATCCAGCATACTCTAGATGCCTAGGGGACACTGAGAACAAACAAGCCCAGTGGTGTGCTGCAGCTCCTGAGGATGTGCAGTACAGCAAGCAGAGGCTGAGACAGCTCAGTGGCCTCTCTCTCAAGGAGAAAAAGAAGAGTAAAGCGTGCGTTCAACATTTCAGCTTTTCAGCAGTCTGCTAGAAGAACTGGCTTCTGTCTCACTTATCTCAGAACACAGACAGAATGCTCTATGCTCTAGATTCTCGGGAGCTGATGCTATTAATGGAATGTCTATTTCCCCAAAATTCATACGCAGAAACCTAGTCTGCATTGTGATGGTTTTGGGAGGTGGGGCCTTTGGGAGGTGATTAGTTAACGAGGTTTGGGCCCTGATGAATGGCAATAATGCTATTAAAAAAGAGACCTCAGAGAGATCTCTCACCCCTTCCATTATGTAAGGACACAGCAAGAAGTCAGCGAATAATGAACCAGGAAGAGGGTTCTTAGCAGACACTAAATCTGACAGTGCCTTATTCTTGAACTTCCCAGCCTTCAGGACTATGATAAATAAAGTTTATTGTTTAAGACACCCAATCTCTGATATTTTTGTTATAGCAGCCTAAATGAACTAAACAGTGCTGAGAACAAAAAAGAGCTATGTTGTGTGTTGTTGCTTTAGAAAACCTGTGACACAGCAAGACCGTTACCAAGGTAGCAAGAAACTACAAACTCCTGGAAAAAAGAACTTGGCATATCCCTCTAAGTAGGAATCTACAGAGACGATAAATCCAAACACAATGTTTGAGAGGCACCCAGAATATCTAGCCAGGCTGATTTTGGAAAGGCAAATTTGGACAGGATTATGGACAGGCAAAACCAGTACATAAAGACTGGAAAAGGTGGCTTTTTTTCCAAATGTGTGAATACCAAAATAAAGTTACAAAAAATACAAAAACAATGAAATATGATCCCATCAAAAGAACAAAGTAAATCTCCAGACACTAACTCAAAAGAAACAGAACTATATGAATTATCTGACAAAGAATTCAAAATAACAGTCAAAAAGATGTTAACAAGATCAGGAAATCAATGTGTGAACAAAGTAGGAATTTCAACAAAAAAATTGAAAATGTAATAAAGAACCAAACAGAAATTTTAGAGACAAAGAATGTAATAACTGAACTAAAAAAAAAAATCACTGGAAGAGTTGCAAAGCACACTTTATAAAGTAAAAGAAAAAATCAGCAAATTTGAAGACAGTTATTTGAAATTATCCAGTAGAGAAGCAAAAAGAAAAAAGAATGAAAAAGAGAGAAGAATGCCTAAGAGACTTATGGAACACTACAAAGGATCAATATATGCATTATGGGAATTACGGAAGGAGACAAGACAGGGAGAGAGAGAGCACGAGAAAGGAAAGAGAGTTTATTTAAAGAAAAGATGGCCAAAGACTTCTCAAATCAAGGAAGGAAACAGACAATTAGATTCAAGAAGCCCAATGTCTCCCAAACAGAATGAAACTGAAGCCATCCACAGTGAGATATACACCATCAAATTTTCAAAAGTCAAAGACAACGTGAGAATTTTTAAAGCAACAAGAGAAAAAAAACTCATCATGTACAAGAGAAGCCCATAAGAATCAGTGAAATTCTCAGCAGAAATCTTTCAGGCCAGAAAGGGGTGGGAGGATATATTCTAAGTGCTGAAAGAAAAAACTGCCAATCAAGAATACTATATCCAGGGCCTGCCCTGGTGGTGTAGTAGTTAAGTTCACATGCTCTGCTTTGGTGGCCCTGGGTTCTCTGGTTCGGATTCTGGGTGTGGACCTACACACCACTTGTCAAACTATGCTGTGGCAGGCATCCCACATATAAACTACAGGAAGATGGGCACAGATGTTAGCTCAGGACCCATCTTCCTCAGCAAAAAGAGGAGGATTGGCAGCAGATGTTAGCTCAGGGCTAATCTTCCTCAAAAAAAAAAAAAAAAGAAAAAAGAATATTATATCCAGCAATTGTCCTTCAAAAATGAAGAAGAGATATAAAGACTTTTCCAGATAAAGAAGAAATGAAGGAGTTTATCACCACTAGACCTGCCTTACAAGCAATGCTAAAGAGAGTCCTTTAAATTGAAACAAAAACATGTTAAACAGTGCCACAAAATCCTGTGAAAATATAAAACTTGCTGGTAAAGGTAGATACATAGACAAATGCAGATTACTGTAATACTATAATGGCAGTGTCTAAATGACTTTTAATTCTGGTGTAGAAGTCAAAAGACAAAAGAATAAAAATAACTAACTATAAAAATGTATTAATGGATGAACAACACAAAAAGATGTAATTTGTGGCATCAACAGCATAAAGTATGTCTAGGGGAGAAGTGACAGTGTAGAGGTTCTAGATGTGATTGAACTTAAATTGTCATCAGCTTAAAATAGATTGTTATAACTATATGATGTTTTATGTAAGCTCCAGGTTAATGACAAAGAAAACACCTATAATAGACAAACACAAAACATGAAAAAGAAATCAAAGCATATCACTCTAAAAAAATCAGTGAAACACAAAAGAAGACAGCAGAAGAAAAGAGGGACAAAAGAGCTATGAGAAAAACGGAAAACAACTAACGAAATGGCAATAGCAAATCCTTACTGATCAATCATTACTGTCAGTGTGAATAGATTAAACTCCCAAATCAAAAGACAGAGGGACTGAATGGATTAAAAAAGAAAAAGAAAGCCCAACTATATACTGTCTGCAAGAGACTCACTTTAGACTTAAGGACATACATGGGCTGAAAGTGAAAGGATATTCCATGCAAATGGTAACCAGATGAGAACAGGGATGGCCACACTTGCATTAGACAAAATAGGCTTTAAGTTAAAAACCGTCACAAGCCAAAGACAGACATTATATAACAATAAAGGGCTCAATTCATCAGGAAGATAAAACACTTATAAACGTATGCAGCCAACATCAGATCCCCTAAATATGTGAAGGAAACATTGATAAAACTAAAGGGAAAGAGAGGTGGCAACACAATTATAGTAGGAGATTTCAATACCCCACTTTCAATAATGGATAGAACATCCAGATAGAACATCAATAAGCAAACAGAAGACTTGGACAATACTATAGACCAAATGATTCTAACAGACATATATGTATACCATCCCACCCAACAGCAGCAGAATAGATAGTTTTCTCAAGTATAACATTCTCGAGTGTGGATCACATATTAGGTCACAAAACAAGTCTTAATAAATTTAAGAATATTGAAGTCACACCAAGTATCTTTCTAACCACAATGGAATGAAACTAGAAACCAATAGCAGAAGGAAAACTGGAAAATCTACAAAAATGTGAAAAATAAACAAAACACTTTTGAATAACCAATGGGACAAAGAAGAAATCAAAGGATAATTATAAAGTATCTTGAGATAAATGAAAATGAAAACACAACAAAGCAAAACTTATGGGATGCTGCAAAAGCAGTACTATGAGGAAAGTTTATAGTAATAAATGCCTACATTAATAAGAAGGAAGATCTCAGATAAACAACCCAAATATGCACCTCAAGGAACTAGAAAAAGAAGAACAAAGTAAGCCCAGAGTTAGGAGAAGGAAGGAAATAATAAAGATTACAGCAGAAATAAATGAAACAGAGAATAGGAAACTATAGACAAAAATGAATAAAACTCTAAGTTTGTTTTTTGAAAAGATCAACAAAATTTCTTAGCTAGACTAACTAAGAGAAAAAAGAAGCAAATAAAAACTGAAATGAAAAGGGAAACATTACAACTGATGCCACACAAATGAAAAGGATAATAAAAGACTACTTGAACAATTCTACATCAACAAATTTCATAACCTGGAAGAAATGAATAAATTCCTAGAGATATACAACCTAATAAGACCATACCACAAAGACAGAAAAAAATCTGAACTGACCTACAACTATTAACAAGATTGAATCTATAATTAAAAACCACCCAACAAAGAAAACCCCAGGACCAGATGGGTTCACTGGTGAATTCTACCAAACGTTAAAGAATTAATGCATTCTTTCTTAAACTCTCCCAAAAAATTTTAAGTGGAGGGAACACTTCCAAACTCATTTTATGAGGTCAACATTACCCTGATACTAAAGCCAGGAAAAGACACCAGAAGAAAAAGAAGCTACAGACCAGTATGCATAAACTGGATTCAAAGATCATCAACAAAATACTAGCAAACTGAATTCAAAGGACATTAAAAAGATCATATACCATCTGGGATTTACGCAAGTGGGATTTATCTCTGGGGTGCAAGGATAGTTCAATATATGAAAATCAATCAATGTGATATACCACATTCATAGAACAAAGGATTAAAAATCACGCAATCATCTCAATAGAAGCAGAAAAAACATTTGACAAAGTTCAACACCCTTCCACTTGATAACTAGGAATAGAAGGAAATTACCTCAACAGAGTAAAGGTCATATATGAAAAGTCAATAGCTAACATCATACTCAATGGTAAAAAAAAACTGAAAACTTTTTCTCTAAGATAAGGAACAAAGCAAAGATGCCAACTCTTATTGCTTTATTCAGCATAGCACTGGAAATTCTAGGCAGAACAATTAGGCAAGAAAAAGAAATGAACACATTCAAATAAGAAAGAAAGAAGTACAATTAACTCTGTTCAAAGATGACATTATCTTTTATGTGAGAAACCCTAAAGACTCCACATACAAAAAAACTATTAGAACTAATAGATGAATTCAGTAAAACTGCAGGATATAAAGCAACATACAAAAATCAGTGAAATTTCTTACACTAACAAACAATTCAGAAACGCAATCAAGAAAATAATCCCACTTACAATACCATCAAAAAGAATAAAATACTATACTAAAAATAAACTTAACCAAGGAGGTAAAATATTATACACTGAAAACTACTAAACATTTGAAAAATTGAAGAAGACACAAATAAATGGAAAGATATCCGGTGTTCATGGATCAGAACAATTAATATCGTTAAAATGACCATACTACCCAAGGCCATCTACATATTCAACACAATCCCTATCAAAATCTCATCCCAATGGCATTTTTCGTAGGTCTTAAAATTCATATGGAAGTACAAAGGACCCCAAATAGCCAAACTAATCTTGCAAAAGAAGAACAAAGTGGGAGGCATAACATTTGTTGATTTTTAAAATACATTACAAAGCTACAGTAATCAAAATAGTACAGTACTGACATAAAGACTGACATAGACTAATGGGACAATATAGAGTGCCCAGAAATAAACCTGTACATACATAGTCAACTGGTCTTCAACAAAGCTGCCAAGGATACACAATGGAGAAAGGATAGTCTCTTCAACAAATGATATTGGGAAAACTGGATATTCATATGCAAAAACAACAAAATCGAACCTTTATCTTACAACTTACACAAAAATCAGTTCAAAATGGATTACATACTTAAAGAAACCATAAAAATCCTAGAAGAAAATATAAGGGAAAACTTCCTGACTTTGGTCTTGGTGATTATTTTCTCGGATATGACAACAAAGCACAGGCGATAAAAGCCAAAATAGACAAGTGGGATTAAATCAAACCAAAATCTTCTTCACAGCAAAGGAAACAATAAACAGAGTGAAAAGGCAACCTACAGAATTAGAGAAAATATCTGTAAACCATGTCTCTGATAAGGAGTTAATATCCAAAATATATAGGGAACTCATACAACTCAATAGCAAAAAAAATAACCTGATTAAAACGTGAGCAAAGAAATCGAATAGCCATTTCTCAAAAGAAGTCATACAAATGGCTGACATGCATATGCAAAGATGCCTAACATCTTCAATCTTCAGGGAAATATAAATCCAAACCACAATGAGATATCACCTTAGATTTGTTAGGATAGCTAGTATTAAAAACAAAACAAAACAGAAAATAACAATTGCTAGTGAAGAAATTGAAACCTTAGTACACTGTTGGTGGGAATGTAAAATGGTGCCGTTGCTATGGAAAACAACATGGAGGTTCCTAAAAAAAATTAAAAAAAGAACTCCCATATGATTCCAGCTATCACACTTCTAGGTATTTATCCCAAAGAACTGACATCAGGATACCCAAGAGATATTTGCACCCTCATGTTTGTTACAGCACTATTCACAATAGCAAAGAAGTGAAAACAACCTAAATGTTCATTGATGGACAAATGGATAAAGAAAATGTGGTATAAACATACAATGGAAAATTATTCAGCCTTAAAAAAGAAGGAAATCTTGTGCTACAACATAAGTCAACCTTGAGGACATTATACTAAGTGAAATAAGACAGTCACAGAAGGACAAATATTGCATGGTTCCACATATATGAGGTATCTAAAAGAGTCAAACTCAATGAAGCAGAAAGCAGAACCATGGCTGGCCGGGGTTGGGGCGATGGAGAAATGGGAGTAACTATGCAATGTGTAGAAACTTTCAGGCATGCAAGATGAAAAAGTTCTAGAGATCTACTGGACCACTTTGTGCTATAGTTAACAAAATTGTACGGTTCACCTAAAATTTTGTTAAAAAGGTAGGTCTCATGTTATGTGTTTTTTGCTACAATTTAAAAAAATCTACAATCATTCGTAGTCAGCATTAACAGGTTAGCTGTTGGTTATGTTACTGGAAAGAATAAGATTGGAAGAGGAGTGGTGAAGGAGTCTAGGGGAGAGAATTTTGAATTATCTCAGAATGAGCAATAAAATAATAATTAGAAGGAAATAACTTACACAAAAACTATGCTAAACATAAACCAATCTTTTCATAGTATTTGCAAATGTTCAACATTCAAAGTTCTTCATTGTTTCATTCCAACATCATTGTTAGTCAATGTAAATAGAATTTTGTTCAAAATAAATATATATGAAGAATTAGATCATTACATCCATCATTGAATGGAACATCATAAATTTAAAAAGTAATTATTTAACTATAATACTTTTTTTCAAAAGGGAGATTGGCACAATATATGTCTAGTTTGGAATCAAATATACAGGCTTCAGAAAAATACATCAATAGAGATTCATTTTAACGTGGCCCACGTATGTGTTACTTTTGCAGAATAGAACTTCAGAATATTGGTGCTGCTATCTGGGTTCTGGTTGGTCTCAGTATATGCATGTCCTTTCTATTAAAGTAAGAACCCAGTTATCATATGAGAATTGCTGTCCCCAGTCAGGTGACCAGATGGCCAGAGGAATATCTCTTCCCTTGCCCCTGCTGCTTCTTGTGCTCGGGTTTTCCTCTTCTCTCGCACCCCCTCCATCTTAATGGAAGGAGAATAGAGAGGCCCTGGACTCGTTTTTTACCTCCATTGATGGAGAGAGAATTGAATCCATAGCTTTCCTAACCGTATTTCCACTCTCAATTTGCTAGGCTTGATGTTCTGCCACATTCCACTCACTTTTTTCCCCCTTCTCCGAAGCTGAGACTGCTCTGGCAATTAGAATAGGGCTGTGTTGTAATCTTTTGGATAAAGTCACTTTATCTAAATAGTTGAGCTTTCCTTAGTGCTTTGTGTATTGCCATGATTACCATTTGCAATGAATTACAACTTATCTTTCTCTCACAATTTCCAGGGGAAGAAATCAGTTTTCAATGTGTTGTGTGTATGAGCATGTGTGTGTTGTGCATGTGTAAAATGGGAGAAGCAGGGCTGGCACATATGTCTTGATAAACTATAACACGCTACTCTCAAATTCCTAACCATCTTGCTCGGTTTCCTTTAGGGACTTGCAACACTCTTTAACGCCGTTAATGAAAATCAAAATGTTTTCCATTCAGAGTTTGTTCCTTAGAGTTTTAAATAGTAAAAACACATGATGATTTATAGACTTCAGTAAAATTGAAAATTTTGGCACAATCATATCAGACAATGATTTCAACAGAAGTAGTTGCCATTTGCCATTAAAGCTGGGTTTGGAGAGACCTTAAAAGCGTTTCCTCTCATTACTGCCAGATCATTCCAGGTGGATGTCAATGTATATGTAAATAAAATAGGAAACCTGCCGCTTGTAGTTCCTTGAGACTGTAAGAATACAGTTCGACATTATATTTTCCACTAGTAGAGTTGTGTAATTCATTACAAGCTGTTCCAAATAATTTGATTGCACCATCTAAATGAGTTCGTCCGTGTGGGGGCAATGACTGACCTGAGTGACACAGGGTAAAATCAAGCTGGGCAACGGGAGACTTCCTGACAAGGCAGGGAAGTGAGACTTTTTAACTTTTTCCTTGCTCTGGAAATATTAGAATCCCCTCAGAAAACCAGAAAAAGGTTATGGGTTTGCCTCAAGGCGGGGAGCATACTGTGTGAAGGTATTCTCTCTCAATAATCCAAACAGAAGAAAAATCCTGCTTGAAATAAATTGATAGAGAGAAAAGTGGAAAATTGATGAAAAGAATGATAAAAAGGAAAAATGGGAATACAAATATGAAAAAATTTCTCAGATGAGTTAGGATAATAATAATAAAATCTAAAACGGTCCATATGTATAACCCTGAATATTTTGAACCTTCATAATGAAAAAAAAATCTATACGTACTTAGACGAGACAGTAACAAATACCAGATTATTTCCATTGATACTTAAGATTTCTTTAATCGAAAGAAAGTTGTGGTTGCTGGTTAAATTTGGAGGTGCTTTAATTCCTCGCAACTGGAGAGACCACACTTGTCAGTTGCTACCAGATAGTATGACAGGTAGAGCAATTCACTGTAAAGAATTTGCTATTACACACATAGAGGATTCGTATTCTTTGAAATAATTTAGATAACAGTTGTTAGTTACAAACCTTCATTTTCTACTGATAAATCACAAAATACATAAGCTTGTACATGTGTTCAGGAAAAACAATAACAAACAATTTGTAAGCACATGCAGCTATCTGACCAGTAAATTTGCATGTTATAAATTTCCATTGTTTATACTTCTCTTACATACAGACTTTCTTGGAGCGGAGTTCTCAACTCTCCTAGTCACCGTCCATGTTGTGGTCACATGCTACTTAAAATACAAGTTTTAATTTCCTTATTAACACATTCTTAGTACATTCTCTGTGCACCATATGCCTACAGGAAGCTCTTATTGTCTTTTACCATCTGGGCTGGTGAATCTCGGAATCCCTCCTCTCCTCTCTTTTTAGGGAACTGTGAACTATCTTTTAAGGGCAATGAACTTAGAATATCACTGGATGTGCCACCAGCTGCTTTGTTGCCACTTTGACCTTCTGCCCTATCTGAAGCTTATGCATTATTAAAGCATTGTTTACAACAAAGTGTGGACTGAACACATTCCTAACGATTTTGAAAAACTGAAATTTTAAAAGCAGTAGTAAAACTCAAAATTTAAGAGTTAAAACTGGTTACATGGCACATACTACTTTGTGGGGAAAAGCCTCAAAAATTTTCATGTGGTCAATGTGAATTCTAGAATACTTTTCATCAGCCTCTTTTTACGTCCATCAAAATACTTAGATGGTGTGGTAAGACAAGGCACCCAAACAGTCCCCAGGTTGAAATTCACCATCCAAACGGCTCTTCTGGTCTAGATACAGGTTTTACAAGCCGTTGGCTACAGGCACGGTAAACTAACTGAGGACCCATCATTGCCATAATTTAAAAAACAAACAAACACAACACAACACAACACAACAAAAGGCTTATCGGCTCAGATCTAAAATAAACAAGCATGAACATCAAATTTCTTATGTTCCCATGAGTTGCTTCTAACCTATTTAAGGCATTATACGTTTGAGTAGGAAAGGCTGGTCTTGTCCAACTGATATTAGACAGAAAGAAGCATCGAGTGCTCACAGCAGGCAATTGTCCAAGCTATTGTGGTTTCACAAGGACATGCAGCAGCCCCACTTCTCTTATTGCCGTTTGAAAACTGCAGGGTGACAACTCCACCTTCCCCGCCCATTTTGAATCACTTAAGGTATTTTGTGAACTTTTACATTTTTTAACATTGCTTCGTATAAACCTACGCTCTTCACAACTCCCAAGGTGGAGTATTTCTTATTTCTAAACCTCTGCATACCTAACTGATACTGTATATCTTTGTTTAGAAGCTATGGCTTCTATTAAATTTAATTACTTACCCTTGTGGCTTTAAATTGAGGGTGGCTATAAAACAAAGACGGCTTCTATTAAATTTAATTACTTTCCCCTGCGGCTTGCATAGGAAGGGTGGCTTCTATTAAAAACTGCATGGTATAGGTGTGGCTGCTAATCAAGGATGCTTCTAAATGAAGATATACAGTCTGTAGTAATAATTAATCAAAGGAAAGGATGTTAGGTATAGAAATAGGCTTGCATGATAAATGCTGATTCTGAAATTGATTAAAGTAATCGTAGTTCTGAAAGAATTTTCATAATTTATGTTGTTCTGCTTTTCTTGATAAAAAATATAGGTTACATCTGCACATACTATATAGGATATATTAAGGTTCTACTGAGGAAGGTAAATATTTTTAAACATCACACCCTATCAGATAGAGTAGGGCTCTGCGATGCTTTTAACTGATTTTTCCCCTTTTGATAGTAGCTGAATAAAGAAAATGGCTTACAGATTTAGCTATGAATATAGTTTGAAAGTAACAACTGAAAAATGATGTTCATAATCTGAATTGCAATGAAACCAATTATCTGTACTGTGGTTGTTCACTTGGGAATTCTCCTAAAGGTTTAGTATTTCTTAAAAGAAATTAAAAACAGCTGTAAAAATACCATAAAACAAAAATAGCAGCTGCAAAAGAGATTAACATTCCTAAATTTCATTTGAACCTGATATGTTATTTTTCCAACAGCAACATATATATTCTGATTTTTAAATTTATCTTTATGAAATTTTAGCTTTAAAAAAACAAGACTACTGAATACATTTTTGATATAACCAGTCTTTAATATTCACACGAGTTTTATAAAATTTTCTCCCTTAAAATGTCATTATTATTATTCTATCTTTTCTAGTAATCCTCAAATATGAGCTATCATTGTACAATAATCTAAAGTCATTTAAGATTAAAACATTACTGAGTACACAAATTACAGCAAACTCTGTATCTCTTTCTCTCTTTTTTTCCTATTTTTTTTTTGTTGTTGTTATTTAAAGCTGTCTGCCTTTCACACTGAACCATGAAGACGAAGGGTCTTTTAAAAATGTTCTGTAGTGTCTGCTTTCCAATTAAGCCGACAACCACAGATAAAAGTGTACCTGATGTTTTTCATATATATATATGTACATATACACATATACGCATATATATTAAACAAAATGCAATTTATTAAACAGATCTGGAGGTGGTGACAGTATAAAACAGTTAGTTTTGCTGTGCTGTTCAAAACATATGGCAGCAACTTTTCTAGACTTGAGCCAGATGGAGGCCTTAATCGATCTGGTCTGTTAGACCGTATGTTATTTCTCCATTAAAAAGGGTTCCTCTTTCCCAATTTATAAATACGTTGAAAAAATTTTAAGTGCAAGAAGCAATACTTTGCAACACACAAATGATAAATTGAGAATCTGTATTTTCAAAAGGCAACAAATTAATAAGAAGGTAAAATATATCTGAAAGTTGTATTTGTATTCTTTTAGCAAAACTCTTGTCAGATGTTCACATTTAATACACATTCAACAGAGTTTATATATCTTATTTGTTTGGGTTTTTGTTGCTTTAGTAGCCAAATGCTTTCAGACAGGAAAATTATACTTGACAAACTCTTCACTAAATATTGCCAATATTCAAAGAGTCAATTAAATCATTAAACTAGGTAAAAATTTCAGTAATTACTTAGACTTTTTTTAAAGGTAAAAATCACTTTTCAATTGTGTTTCATATTATAATATTCCCAAATTTTTCATACAATTTTTTAATCTTTTTTCACAAATAAATATTTAAATCAGTTTCATTGCCATTTAAAAAGTATGAGGAAACATTAATTCTGGTATAAGGTAAAAAGATTTTATGTTTATTAATACACAAAAGGGAAATTTAATGGAAAGATACTGCTGTTATAACACCCGAATAATTTTAGTTTGTTTTATCTTAAATATGTTAAGCAAAGCCAATTCACACAGACACGTATAATTTGAAAAATATGTGAGGAGCTGAGAAATAAGAATATAACATTTTGGAATAGTTTACTGCTATTGTTCTTTTGTTAGGAATATTATTTATGACACAGGTTCAGATTTTGAAGTAAACTAAGATGTATGCATAATAGAAATCAAATGAAAGCCGCTATTCTCTGGAGAAATATGCAATCCTTTTGTAGAACTGAGTTTTAATGTAGACCAGTACTAACATATTCACAGCTTATAACAACTTATGAAATGGGTGAATGTTGAAACAAAATATCTACCAGATCTATTCTCTTTAGCATGTTTATTTATGACTACTTTCTTTTGAAAGAAACCAGGAGTATGATAATGGTTGCACACAGACTAAATAGGCTGCTATTTCATGAGCAGCAATCCCATACAAAAACAAGAGAAAAACGCTGTATTTTTCCAATATAATACTACAAGGGCAAATGACAGCCTTACCTGATGGCTGATATCTTTTATAGTACAACTGTGACATATTTTATGCATCACAAAGAATGATCAAAGATGTCTCTAGAGGCTCTCTGTCATGGAATGTGGCCCCACAGCCCCTGTCTGCCTTTAAATCAGGCAATAATGCACCTTTAAAATAAATAGGGCGTGCTTTCCCGACTGGTGATTATTTCGAATATATTTGAGCATGATTTTGATTTCTCCTTCAGTTATGTGATTTCCAAAATTATATGCGTGTTTCATTTGGTCATGAAATGAAAAGTGACTAAAATAAACACGAGATTGTATATTTTTAAAAGTCCTTGTTTAACGTATAGCTCTTGTTTTTACTGCTTTTGTAAGATAATGTTGTTTAGGAAAGAAAATGCAATTCAGAAACTAACAAAACCATTCCCATTTGTTTCCCATTAAAACATATTAATAAAATAAGTTCAACACGCTTTTTGTTCTTACATAGAAAATTTTGCTTTTGCAGCTTTTTTTTTATCAAACTTAAATGGCTATTTAGGTTCTCTGTGCAAACTGAAAATAAGTTGGAAAATTGTGGCAATCAGTTAATTTTAGCACACAGCCACCAATGTTACAGTATTTGGATAATTTCCAAAAATATTATTTTTCTAATATCTTGAAAGGTTTTGATGAAAATGCCTTGTTCCTCAGACTTAACTAGATAATTAAATTCTCTCTTCTCTTTGGAGTTTGTCTCCACAGATAACCAAAGACCAAAAAAGGACATGTTTCAATTACATTAAGCCCTACTAGATATTCGTAGTGAGTATTCTGTCATGACTACATATTTTTTAAACAAACAAGTAACCAAAACTTGGTTACACTACTGGTTAGTGACCTTTGTTAATGAGAGAAGGCCATTGGTTGCATAAATCAGCCAGTCACATTTTGTCACAGTGGCAGAGTTATATTTGCAAAGAAATACCACTGGCTGTGTGATGGTACTTTCATTGAGATTTCCATTTGGTGATAGTTCTTGGTTACTGAAGAATCTAAGTCTTGTGTAAAATTGCTCTTAAACATGATCTCAAGACAATACAGGGCCAGCCAAGAGATTATAAACTCAGTTAATCAGTCTTATTGGCAAAACCACTCAAAACATTTGCCATAAACAGAGTGAGTATTCCAAGAATATCTTGTATTTCTCAAAAACATCCACACTCAATTGCAAGTAAACATGCTCTATAATCTAAGTTTAGGTAAAAGGTCATTAATCATATTGCCTTTGTAGTCTTTAAGATCTATTTATAATTATTTTGAAGTTGTAATTCTATTCACTCAGCTCAGTTAAATATATAGTTCATATTTGAATTTGTTATCATGTTTGTTGGCATATTAATGGTCTCAGATAAAGTCAGTTTCCTTGAAATTAATTATTCATGGAAATTAATTATAGTTTGTCAGATTATATAATTTTTAACTATTCCCCACTTCACCTGAAACCAATAAAAAGCCATAATAAGGTAGTACCAGAAATGTATTTTTATAAGAAACTGTTATTCTTTTGGCTTTTCAGAGTCATGAAATGTACACTGGTTACTGATTTTACAAGATTATCAGCTTATGTGTCCTGACTTTTCTGAGATTTAACTTATTTTAAAGTTATTATTTATAACAATGTTTCATTTGTAACAAATCAGTAATATGTCATTTTTTACAGCATACCTAAAAATGTTTGAAAATTGTAAAATACTAACTGCAAATATTATTATTTGCATTCAGCAGTCATAAAAATATGTTCTTACACAGATGAGAAATACTTTAGCATCGTACAATATTTTTTTTACTGGTCATCTTTCAAAATCCTATTAAAATGAAGAAAGCTCAAAATAATAATTATGAAATCCTATTTTAGTAGGTGAAAATTTCCAGTATCAATATTTTTATTATATAATATCTATTCTGTTTACAAGGAGTCCAGAAGAACATTATAGAAAGAAGAGTTAAAACACTTTCAGTAAACAAATTTTCAAACATTACATGATTTTTAGGAGAGAAGACAAAAAAGGCAAAATAAATTACTTATAGGATCTTCTTGGCCATTAGCTAGCATATGCATAATTTTATATCTGTGTATCTATAACTTATTTACTTTCGTATGTATTTAGTTTTAACATTTACAAAATGACATAATTGGGAGGTCTCTTCCAGCTCTAGAATTGGGGGTCTTTAGTTTGGGAAGGAAACCTAGAGTTATTTAGCCTTTAGCATCTCAAACAGTACATTGTTGCTCTTACCAAAATATTAGAATCTTACATTTACGCATACATTTTGCAGATCACATAAATTCTTCAACGTGTTTTCTCAGATCATTCCTACCACAGCCCAAAAAAGCAGGTCGCATTATCTTTTTATAAGGTAATGACAAACTTAGACTCAATGAGTCACTTTTCTCTTTAATATCTTCAGGAAGTGGCCAAGTGGGAAATAGAAACCAGGTCCATTTCAAATGTAATATTCCGTGTTGCCTTCTATAGGATTACTTAAATATCCTTGAAAAGTAATAATTCAGCTGTTGAGTGACAAGGAGCTCATTACAGTATAAGTCAGCCTACTGCTTTTTGAGGCTGCCTTGTAATAAAATGATATGATAGTTAATAATTACTTTGTATTGATCCAAATATGGCTCCTTCTTATACCAGCCATGGTTCTGCTTTGGTAATTGTACCAGGCTGTGTCCTTCTCAAGGGTAGGGACCATGACTTATGTTTTGGCATCTTTACAACAAGCACTATGACTACAACATAGTAGATGTTCAATAAATATTTGTTGTCTATATTGCTTTAGATTTTTGAAAGTGATTCTGTCCAAAAATGTATAAATTAGTGAAAACGTTATCTTTGCTTGCAGGTCAAACTTCTCCAGCCATTTTAGCATGGACGCAAATAGCCGTGTTCACAGATACATTCTCAGCACCTGGAACAACATCTGTGCATAGTTGGCATGCAACTACATACATGCACTATATGGAGGTGTGGAATGAATAAACCATAACTAATAAAATGGTTTTCAGACAATTTATAACATTTAGATCACTTTTCTTGGAATAACTTCAAGCTTCTCAAAGTCCCACTGAAAACATCCGTCTAACACTAAACATAGGAAGCACTATGTGAGGTGTAACCCTGCTAAAAATTGCTGAAAGAAGTGGTTTTACCTGGTACCTGTACTTTGATTGAAAATAATCTAGTCAGAAATTATTTTCATTCATCCAACTTATCTGTATAAATCCAGGACAAGTCTATATTAGACTATAATAAAATCAATTTGTAATTAAACCAAAACCACTAGGAAACAGTGACTAGACTATTGAAAACAAACTAATTCAGAGAATTTTTTCTTTCTTAGTGTATATGTTTTTGCTATAACTTTTAAGTTATGCCAAAGTTTAAAACGAGCAATTTTGGGCAAATAAAATTAATTTTATTTGACTATTTAATAAACAGGATCCAAAAGGTTTAACTTGAAAGTAATAAGACTACTCAAATCTCACATGAAAATTTGTCTGGTTTATATCTATTTTCCTTAAATTTCTTGTATGTGGAGTAATTATATTTTAATATTATACTTGGAACAAGCCTGCTTAATTAAACATTTTTCTAATGTTGGGTATATAATTCTCATTTCACTTTCAAAGTATAATAATTCCCACCTAGTGGCCTATGTCAAAAATAAATAATTCTAAGTCTCAAGGCCCATAAGTATATTTTTCATATAAATTGTTTCTAAAAGCTTGAAAATATATGCTAATGAAATAGAATAGTGGCTGTGAAGGACTCATTTTAACTATAGAACCAACACCTAAATAGGAAATCCTGAATAAATCCAAAATTAATGCTTAGAGACAAATTGCAATTACCCTGTTCATAAATAATAAATTACAATATTATAGCAACGACAACAAAAATTCCTTTATTTAGGATCATTAAAAGGTGGAATTGAAGAATTAATACTAAGTTTCAAAGTTAATAAGAAACTAAACCTTAAATATTGGATGTATCTGTTACAACAACTATGAGTCCCTGTACTTAAATCCAGGCCCAGAATTGTGGGATCCTATATTAGGAAGAATAGTCTAAGTTTAAATTTTCCTGCCTGGAACTTCTGCTGTGTTTAGCCAAAGTAAATTAAGAAATGAAGACAATTAGCAAAGTAATTCAATAAAAAGCAAGTAAACAAATATATAGAGTTGTATTGAAATATTCACAAAACGTAGGAGGAAATGTTTCTGTCTTTGTGTTTAAAAAGAGCATGTATGAGGGGCCAGCCTGGTGGCGCAGCCGTTAAGTGCACATATTCCGCTTCAGCAGCCCACGGTTCGCTAGTTCGGATCCTGGCTGCAGACATGGCACTGCTTGTCAAGCTATGCTGTGCTAGGCACCCCACATATAAAGTAGAGGAAGATAGGCACCGATGTTAGCTCAGGGCCAGCCTTCCTCAGCAAAAAGAGGAGAATTGGTAGCAGATGTTAGCTCAGGGCTAATCTTCCTCAAAAAAAAAAAAAAAAAAGAGCATGTATGAGTTCAATAAAACAAAGCAACTCATTGGAAAAGGAATGGATGCATAAAAACAAGAGAATGGGTGAAATTTATTAAAAGAGATCCAGACTGACTTAACAAACCTTATTCAAATTATCGTTTCAGAATATTTCTTGGCCTTTTAAAAGCAATTTTCCTGACACAGTGGTCCAAGTTAAGTGATTAACGCCAGAGTTCTTGCCTTGCCCTGTCCTGATAACCTTTCTAATTCTTCCCTAAAGAAGTCGTGTGTGTATGTATGCGTGTGTGTAGGTTTGTAAGTGTAATTAGAGAGGCTTTGGCGAAAAAGGCACTCACACATGTTGTTGATGAGATGCAATGATTCAACTGGATCTCAGAGATACTGTGCTGAGTGAAAGAAGCCAAACTCAAAAGGTTTCATGTCATAAAATTCCATTGAAATGACCTTATTAAAAACAAAATTATAGTGAGTGAGTAGAGAGCAATGGTTGCCAGGGGTTAGAGATGGAGAGAGAGTGTGATTACAAAGGGATAGCACCGGAATTCTTGGGAGTGATGGCACTCATCTGGATTCTGGATTTGGAGGTGGTTCCACAAATTTATACTTCCATTAAAACTCAGAACTTTACAACAAAGAGAAGTAAATTGTACTATTTTTCAATTAAAAGATAAGAATATATTTGTATATTCTACATCTAGTCATATGTTTGTATGTTCTTTATATACAGACATGCATCGCCAAACGACGGGGATATGATCTAAATGCGATTTCATTGTTGTGTGAACACCACAGAGTGTACTCACACAAGCTGGATGGTGTGGCCTACTGTACATCTAGACAACTAATCTTACGGGACCACCTTGGTATACAGGATCTGTCGTTGACCCAAATGTTATGTGACACTTGACTGTACCGAAAAAAGAACAGTCTATACCAGAAACCATTTAAAGTGGTAGCCCTTGGGGGGTAGAAATGGTTTGGACCAAGACAGCAGACACAATGAAACATCTTAATTTCTAACTTCTAGTACTGTTTTGATTGTGAGCCATATGATTGAACTACCTACTTGAAAAATACTGTTAAATTACAAAAAACATCAGATCCTTGGCTGGTTGCTTCTATTTTTTCCCTCAAGGGTAGTAAATTGTTTGCTTCTAATTTCTTAATTCTGTAGGTGCAATAAAAGGTAAGTGCGTACAAATTCCCATGGATTCATGTCTGGAACAGTATTTTTCTTTCTGCCCTATGCGTAGCAGCAGGTAGCGCCCCCACTCAGTAGGCATTCATGGATCCTCCTTCTAGAAATAATTCCTTTCATGACTGAATTAGGTGCTTTGAAGTAGAATTGGAAAAAAAGTGTTTCTTTGTTAAAACACTGACACCCACAACCACATATTTTGGCTTATTCTCTAACTAAACTTCTATTTACTGTTTTGTAAATTCATCTGCATTTTTTAATACCTAATGCTAAGAGGCTACAGAATGCAATGATAGCAGTTAAGCTGCTTTATCTACTCAGTGGGAAATAGCCGATTATTTTTCTACTCACTTGACCTCATTGATTGCTTTAGCCTTTCCCAAACTGTTGAGATGTGAAACTTATCTGAAAGACCCTATTAATTTCCACTGATATTCATCTTTTGATGTCTTCTCGGAAAATCAGAGAAACTAACACCAGAACCCAGACCATTAAAAGTTTCAGTTTCCCCATCTGCTTTCATAACTGCTGTTATTTGCTCCTTCAATTTTTAAAACAAAAAATTTGTGAATGACATTTTTAACCCAGATGTTATTTGAGAGAACTTGCTTATTCTATTGTTAATCATCTTTTTTTGTTTCCAACTCCTTTTGGAGAGGAACAACCTTTCTCTCCATTTTGAAGAAAGACTTCTATCTTTTTTTGTGTTTGTGAGGAAGATTGGCCCTGAGCTAACATCTGTTGCCAATCTTCCTCTTTTTGCTTGAGGAAAATTGTTACTGAGCTAACATCTGTGCCAATCTTCCTTTATTTCATGTGGGATGCCGCCACAGCATGGCTGGACGAGCAGTGCTAGGTCCGTGCCCGGGATCCAAACCTGCAAACCCCAGGCTGCTGAAGCAGAGCATGTGAACTAAACCACTATGCCACAGGGCCAACCCCGAAGACTTCTGTCTTTTAAATATCAAGGAAGGGGCTGGCCAAGTGACCTAGTGATTAAGCTATGGTGATCCACTTCGGTGGCCCAGGGTTCCCTGGCCTGGATCCTGGGTGTGGACCTACATACCACTTGTCAAGCCACGCTGTGGCAGGCTTCCCAGATACAAAGTAGGGGAAGATGGGCACAGATGTTAGCTCAGAGCTAATCTTCTTCAAAAAAGAAAAAACATAGATAACAATGAAGAAGCAAAGGACATCAAGGACTTCAACTAGAATTTCCAATTCTGCGGACCATGATACAACAATAACTAATTTAGTTAAGGAAATCAGTCAATTTAATCCGCAAAGTCAGTTGTTTGAATGCTGCAGCTACGTTTATATTTTAGGTTTTGGTCTTCAAGCTTTCCAAAATTCTTTGAAAAGAAATTCCGGTTTGGAGATTCCTATGCATGGCTTTTCTCTTGCTTACTAAAGATTTGAAAAATCAATACGACTGATGCCCTTGTAGTGGAAAAAAACCCTGTAAATTCAGTTTCCAGAGTCTTACAAGCTACCACTTTAAATCATCATACAGAATGATTTAAAAGCATGCTATATTATTTTATCCTTTACCATGCTAGACAAACTGCTCACACAATACTTTTCATGACTATGATGGGAAAAATATATAGCTGTAAAATTTTTGTCATCATTTTGCACTCTGTGGCACTGTAGCAATTAATAGCAATACATTCACTGTATTATAGTAACAAATCAGAGTAGGCAAGGAGGACATGGAAGGAATAATAGGCAAGCAGGTCATCAGTATGTTTTTAGACCAAATCTTGATTCTTATAAAGCTCAAGCTGGCTTCCTCCCTAGGTAGAAAGATAGTGATGTGCTACCTTGTGTATGGGGTCTTATTACAGCCATGTCAGTTTTAGTCTGAAACATAAACATATTTTTATGCATACATTAGTACTTAGAGTGATCAATGACAGTGTACCTGGTATATCAGAATTTGTTTTTGATCAGTAGGAAAGCAATTATTCAGAAAACTCAAAATAGAGACAAAGTTGTAAAAGAAAAGAAAAGAATTATAGGTTTCTTACAGGGAAGGTAATTTTAATATAGACGAGATTGGTCCAAGTTCTGCCATTTGGATTGATAGATTATCTAGCAGAACTATCATTTCAATAATCTCAATGGCAGTATAGCACTGGATACTTCGGACAGTATTATAAATTAAATTTACTGCAAATGTTATTGCGGAGAATATGGAAAGAGATCTATTATTTGTGTTTGTGAAAGTTGAGATAGGAAAAATTTAACATTCTTTGACAAAACATAACAGAAATGATCTATATGATATGGCTATATTGCCAGATGTCAAAAATTTCACTTTAGCCATTACTTCTTCATCAATATCTTTGAATTATAGTGACATGATGCTACTTGTGAGAGAAAAATATTATATTAACCAACTTGAATGTTACCCCTGTAAGGCGGTGCTTTGCTGCGTTTGGCAATGTTAGATGCGGTTAACTTTTTAGAGAAATGTGTGAGCTTCTATACATTTTGTCTAATGTTGAGAACTTATGGTTGGCATAATATAAGGTTGTTGGTAATCCTTGCATGCTGACAATAAAACTGTAATTAGGGCAGATGGAATGTATTACATCCATGCTTACCAATTTTAACATGCACACATTTTTATTAACCTATCAAATGCTTTTTTATTCATATCTTAAAAATTATATGTGCTATAGCTAAAAATATAATTTCCATCTATCTATCTTCTATCTTTCTTCCTTACTTAATTACTTTTACTTTACCTAAAATAAAATCACAATCAGTGTGTATTTGGTAAGCATACTGTTTACCATTGGGACATTTATCCTCCATCGTTATTAGTACATTATTTCTATCTCATCTGTGGGTTCATAAGCCTCATAAGAGGCAAGTACCCTGAGCATTCAACACACTGTCTGAAACATAAAGGAATGAATCAGAGGTTGTCAAGCGATCAGTTTCACCTTCTTCTGAACCTCCCCTTTGGATATATTCATATACACCACCCACAAACCATCTTTCGGCTAGGAAGTGAGACAACAAAAGCCACAACCATACCATAGTAAATGCTAACATTTATTGAGAGCTTATGACATTCCTGGCCCTCTGCCAAGAGCTTTAATCTTCCTAAGAATGCTATCTGTAGATACTACTATTACGTCTGTGTTAAAAATGAGGAAACTGAGGCACAGAAACTAAGAAATATTTCCCAGATAACATAGCTAGAAAGAAGAGCCAGGATTCAAATACTGTATTTTGAAGAGATAAAGAGGGAAAGAAAGTTAAAATTTAACTCTTTGCATCTTCATTTTCTAAGCATAGGAAAGCATATGGAGGTCAGACCATAACATCCTTGGCACCCCTTCTATATTCAAGCTTCTGAGAAATTAAAGTGTATGCACATCATAGATGCTACGAAATAGTTTTCTAGTTGCTGATATATCTGGAATTTTAAGATGCTGCTGTACTTAAAGAAATCCTATGGTAGACTGCAAAACTTAGAATCCTCTAGATAACCCAGGGTAGCCACCATATTGTAAGATTATCTCAATCAATTTACCATTGTGATGTTTTTCCTTGATGTCTCATGAAATTAGAAGAATACATCAGTAAAATATCGGGTTTTATACAACATCTTTTAAAGTAATGACATCAGAGAATTCCATCGTATACAGTGCTACTCAAGGGGAAAAATCATTACTGAAATAAGAAACACCACACTTCCCTACTACATTGTTCCCTATGAAATCTAAAACACATTCCAGGAAAATAATAGTAATTAAGCATCCTTCTATGAACTATGCTCCCCAAACTCCTATCCACCCCTCCTTGTCAGTCCCCTACCCAAAAAACACACTAGATTGTAAGATGAACTTTAAGATAAAGGAGGAATTGATTTGGAGGAAGATAGGAGGCCCAGAGGAAAAAAGTCTCAGGGCTACTATGGATGAGTGTGAATTAATGGAAATTAGGGAGGAGAGAACCAAGTCCGATGTTACAGATGTCCACGATATCTTGTCTATAACCCTCGAGAACAGGTGATCTTTGGATCTCAGAACATTTCAGATTTTAGAATGAAAATCTGCAGCATTGTACAGAGCACCACCGCAGTCTGGAGCAGCCCGTTCTGATGAAACACATCAATATTTCCACTGTAAACGTGTAGTTATACTGAGTGGGCTAAAGACAAGTGAGGCAAAGTGAAGTTTTTGCTTCCCATTGAGTTGTCTCCAAACTTATCAAGCTTCTTAGATTTTCATGGCTTATCCTATATTTTAGAATTGTGATTCTGTACAATTTTTCTGTGATAATCTACTTTCATTCTACCACCTATGAATCTATGTGGGTCTTTTAATTTTATGATTTTCATGTGTACACTTTTTTCAGGTCAACCTTTAAAAATTACTAGATTTTCTAGGAATTACTTTTTTTTATTCCTTTTAATTCTTTCATCATGAATTCCACGCTTCATTTTCTGTGTTCTAATAAATGGATTCATACATTGTTCTCATCTTTGAGAACTTCATAGACTTCCATTCTCTTCCATCAACCTTAATCTTTTCAGGAAGAAGGACTATCCTAATCAGGATAAAACTAAAGAACTAGTTATCCTAAATTAAAAGGTGCCATTTGAATGAGGCAATTATATTATTAGGGGTCCTAATAATAGTGGAATCATAAAAAGGAAAGTGTAGATCAATTTTTTTTTTCTTTTTGGTGAGGAGGATTTGCCTTGAGCTAACATCCATTGCCAATCCTATTTTTTTGCTTGAGGAAGATTATCCCTAGGCTAACATCCGTGCCAAGCCTCCTCTACTTTGTATGTGGGATGCTTCCACAGCATGGTTGATGAATGGAGTAGGTCTGTGCCCAGGATCCAAACTTGTGAATACTGGACTGTGGAAGCAGAACACAAAGAACTTTAACCACTCAGCCATGGGGCCCGTCCTCTCAAAACCTTATTATTTATTTATTTATTTATTCCTGAGGAAGATTAGCCCTGAGCTAACTACTGCCAATCTTCCTCTTTTTGCTGAGGAAGACTGTCCCTGAGCTAACATCTGTGCCCATCTTCCTCTACTTTATATGTGGGATGCCTACCACAGCATGGCATGCCAAGTGGTGCCATGTCTGTACCTGGGATCCGAACAGGAGAACACTGGACCACAGAGAAGTGGAATGTGCGAACTTAACTGCTGTGCCACCAGGCCAGTCCCCTCAAAACATTTTTAAAAACTGGAGTTTTATATCTTTTATAATTCAATTTTTTAACCTCCACTATATAACTTAACTATGCTTTTGACATATCTTATATGCTTTCAGTAAATGATTAGCATACATAATTATCTAATTTTCTAAATTGTAATTTGAACTTAATGTTTTTATATTCACATGTTGTGTGTGTGTGTGTTCTTACCTCATAGTGTGGAAAAAGATGAGCATGACTAGAGTAATAAATTTAATAATCTCTGGAGTTTACAATCTGTATATGAATTTAAATGCCCCATTTCTTTTAATGAAACATTCTAAGGAGATGAGAGTTTTCTTTTGTTTACATAAAGATGTAAAACTGTTGCTTCTCATTGCTACCCTGAACACCTAACATAGCTCTTGTCTACCTAAATTCCTCAGCCACACATCCTACATGCAGTGCCTGAATTAGGGGCAAAGGAATACAAGTAAGGCTTTGACTTCATGACTTTTATAAACTAGTGTAAGGGATGACTAAAAAACAACTCCTATTTTAAAATTTTAATTATTTATATCATATGAAAGTGTTAATACACATCTATTTCCAAGAACATTTTTCATATGTCAAAGGACACATATTTGCAGTACCAATTAAGATAAAACATAAATCATATGCTCCTCCATTGTATAACATATATAGAGATGTAACACATAGAGCATTATTTAACTCTGACTTTATCAGACTTTTGAGTATGCAACCATCTCAGGACTTGTAAAATCTCCAAAAATATCTTTGTAAATGCATTTTACTAAGAAAAACATTTATGTTCTAATGTGTATCATGTGAATACAACATATCAAAAGTTAGACACACAAAGAGGTGTCAAAACTCTCTAAATCTTGTGAAAATCACTCAGTGGGCATCACTGTACTTCATAAAACTGGATGAAATTAAATGAATGTTTAATAAATTACCAAATAGTTTTCTATATGGTGCTCCCATCGTGGATATGAAATGCAACTTAATAGGCAATGATAAAATTTGATTTAGAAAAGAAACAAAGACCAGTGGTCTATTTGGAACAGAGAATTATGAAGACAAACTCAAGAAGATTTTTACTTTTCTATTGGGAGTTAAAATATTTAGAAATAAAAAATAACATTTGGCACTTCGAAGACACGTATTAGTTTTCACGTTATTTTTCCCACACTCTTAACATGGAACATTGTCCTTTAACTAGGTAGGGCAGGGTTATTTTTCCTTTTTTAATTCAATAAAAAAAGACACAGAAAGTGCCACTATTTGTTAGACTATATGAACTCATGAAGATTATGGTCAATAGCTCTTTTTTTTAGTCTCTTTACTCTTTTATTGTTCTTTTGGTTTTAGACCTATTTTGTCAAGTATTAATGTAACTGTTTTAGCTCACTTTTTTTTTTTCTTTTAAAGGCTTTATTTATTTATTTTTTGTAGCAGTTTTATGTTCAGAGCAAAATTGAGTGGAAAATACAGAGATTTCCCATAGACTTCCTGCTCCCATACATGCACAGCCTCTCCCATTACCAACATCCTGCATCAGAGTGGATCCTGTGTTACAATTGATGAGCCTGTATTGACACCTGTCAATCACCCCAAATCCATAGTTTACCTTAGGGTTCACTATTGTTCTCTGTTTTCTTCCCAAAGCCCCAGTACATAGTTGTATATCCTAGTTGTAGGTCATTCTAGTTCCTCCATGTGGGATGCTGCCACAGCATGGCTTGGCAAGAGGTACGTGGGTCCATGTCCAGGATCCAAACTGGCAAACCCTGGGTGGTCGAAGTTGAGCATGCAATCTCAACCACTATACCACCTGGATGGTCCCATCACTCTTGGTTTTATACACTTATTTGGACAAATGTATAATGACATGTATCATCATTATAGTATCACGCTAAATAGTTTCACTGCCCTAAAAATCCTTCGTGTTCCACCTCAGTCAATACCTCTTGATATCAAAATTCCTGCCCTAGACTACCAAAAAGGTTTCATAGGTCACTTCTGTAACTAGGAGGATGGTACACATCCTGAGATTCGATTTTCAGACAAATTTTTAGAAAAATAAATGTCTGGTTATATTATATGAAACTATACCGGTGGTAATAAAGAAGGCATCTGAATAAAAGAGTAATTTGTAAAGTAAAGTTGAGAGTGAAGTCTGGGAACATTGATTTAAAGATATTTAATTAGGAGTACAGTCTTTGCTGGCGTTACTGCTTGGTGAATAAGCACTACAGAGTTAAATCAATAATACGAGATCCTAGAATCCGGCAATGTCTCTATCATGCATATCCCTTGGTTTGATTGTGAACTTAAAAAGAGTAACTTCTGTCTTTGTTTCTTAGCCCTTTGATTCTGCACAGTGGTAAAGCTCCTTTGTTGTTGGCATGCCTCAATTTACATGTATAGCTGTCCTCTTTCTATTGTCACCGCAGGCTCAAATATCTCTCAAATGCCAATCTTGTTAGAAATCATGGGGAATTGTTTCTTCTCCTACTTAGTCCCCAAAGTGGTATCTTTTCAACATTTTAAAAGAATTATCTATTTATTCACTCCTCAAATATTTATTGAGCATCATCTCTGTGTTAGGCATATTTCTGATGCATTAGAATGGGCTCATGAGAACGATTCTCCACGTCCCTCTCCAACGCCTTCACCTCACTCAGCTGTCCCTTATAGCTCCATTCCAAACAGACTCGCATTTCTTCACACATACTCTACTGTTTCCTGTCCTATTACCTTTGCATTAGGTCCTTCCCATGAGGATCTTGTCCTGTTTTTCCACCCTTCCCCCACACTCATCTCCTGTCCTAGTCTTGCTTCAGATCTCAGTTCCAACATCACTTCCTCAGGGAAATCTTTTCTCATCTTCAAATCTCACAGATTCATATACTTCCTTTTTGGAAACTTATGTCAGTGGTAAATTTATTTGTGTAATGAATTAATTAACAATCGTTTCCCACACCAGACTGTAAGCTCCATGAGGGCGGGGGACTGTGTCTTTTTTTTTTGTTCACTTCCACATTCCCAGCACTTACCACTGTGCCTGGCATAACCCAAGGATGCAAATAATACACGCTTAGGGAATCAGAAGCGTTGATGGTTAAAGTGGAAAAAGGAACATTTCTAAGACCGAAAGTAAAAATTTATGGGACTTTTAAAAGGTGTTCTTAAATTTTCACATTTGGGAAAGTATATTTTGAAGATCACTTTTGACTGGGATATTTTTGGGACTTCTTCATATTTTAACAAAATTGTATTAAGGAACCAGAGATATCTAAAATTAGTTTATCAAATTCACTTATTAATATTGTTAATTAAGGTTATTATCCTCCAATAGAATTCATTCTATTTAAGCCAAAAACATATCATAAGTGACTTTAACACTTTGTAGTTGACTAGTCCTAGGATTTTCCAGAAAAGTCCCAAGTTGTTGAGATATACTCTTTTTATAAAGACATTCTTTAACTACATAAGTTAATGTATAATTTAACTGTGTTATTTAATGTTATTCTACTAAAGATTTCAAATTTATAAAACAGTGTAATTTTCAAAATTCCCCAATAAGTTCATAAGTCCCAATTTTGGTTCTGAAAATGCAGTTGTTGGGAGAACCCAGAAAACAATGTTGCAACTTTTAAATTTATCCTACAGCAGAGAAGTTAAAATAAATGTTTGTATATAGGGTATTAAGGGATATCCAGAAGTTTAAATGTTTCAGAGGAGTGATGGAGAATGAAACTGAGAAAAAGCCACCGTGTTTATCAATAAATTACAGGTCACTTTTCAGAGAGCAGTGCTCATGTAGATATAGCGATGGAGGCAAGATAGCTGGTATTAAGAGAGATGGATGTGAAAGTTCAGTCACCAAGTGTAAATTTCAGAGTTCAAGACTTTGGAAAGCAAGAGCAAGCCGAGAATTTGAAGAACTAGAGTTAAGTAGTTTATCTCAAACAGGGAATTAAGAGAAAAACATTAAAAGGAGAGGAGCATAATTGTCAGTGCAAGGTCCTTAAAAGAGAGCAAGGCTTGAGATCCAAGTACAGTGGAAGGTTAGTTTTATAAAACAGGCAAGAGTATTTAGCTCTCAAGTCTCGAGAGAAGGCTAAACTGGCAGATGTGGAAATATTTATTTGCTAAAGCAAGGGTGATACTTAGCTGCCTTATCCTTCATTACTTCCCATATAGTTTATGATCAATCTGAAATCCTTTAAATTTCTATTTGCTAACCATTTCCACATATCTTCATGACTGTGGAACAGAATAAACCAAGGTTCCAGGAATAAATGAGGTCCTTTCAGACTAACTCCATTGCACTTTCTCACACTCGACTCCACTGCCTTTGTTTACATTTTATCCTAGAGACCACCAACCTTGAACTTCTTCCTAGTTTTCACCTCTCTTGTACATAACTTTCTCCTTCCTTCCCATGACAACAGACGAATGTATTCTTTCAAGGAATAATCTCTCCACCAGTGTCTTAAATCCCATACCCTGTTTCTTTGTTTATTTTTCCTTTTCTATATGTTTTTAGCCTCTCGTTGGCTCCCTCCTTGCAGTCCACAAACTATTAAAGTCTCTTCAGAATCTTCTCACTCATGCACGCACACAGGGGCGATGTGTGCATACACACTTACACTCATTCTTCTGACTCCTGTAATCCCACCCAGTTGCTCCCTTTCCCTTGAAGCCAACGTCCATGACAAATTTTTACGTTTCTTGACTCTACTGCCTCAAGTTTATTTACCTCTTAGTCAATGGTAATCTGGATTCTCTCTCTATATGTCAACTAGGCTGATTTCCCTAAAGTAACTTGGTATCTTCTTTTTTGTTAAAACTACAGGAGACACTTTGATACTTATTTTCATTGATCTCCAAGCAGGATCTGACTCCATCTTCTGCCAGGACAACACTCAGGGTTCTTTCTCCTCCACCCTCCCTCTTCGGGTTCTCCTCATTCTTTAGCATTCTGCTCTCACCTCTTCTCAGTCTGCACAATATTTCTGAATAATTTTATGTATATCGAAAATTGCAATTATGACCTCTCTGCAGAATATACCCACAGTTATGATTTCGACCTAATTCCTCCTATTGAATTATAGGCACATCCTTCAGAATGTCACACAAGTTTCTCAAATGAAAAATTGATAAATGGACTCAGCATCTTACTCTCATCTCCCACAGGGCTGTCTCTTCCACTGTTCTCTATCCAGGCAAATTATATCACTATTTCTTGCCATCAAGCCAAAATCCTCAATTTCATTTTTATTGCTTTTTAAAATACTCCTCCCACCAATATATTATTAGTGATGTAATGCATCTGATTGTGCATACTAAATATCTTTAAAACAAAATCCCCTTTTCTTTGTATTTGATGCTTACAAGCCCTGCTCATAACTGACCTTCTGCATCATGTAATTTTTCCCTTACCAGTTGCACTATTTTCAGCTCAGACTTTAAATATCTCTTACATAGAATATTTTATTAGCTTCCTACATAGAGTTCCTTTCTACTAGGTGTGCCTCCTCCAAAATATTCTGCTAGGGAAATTTTTCTAATAGAAAATTATGATCATGTAATTTGCTCTTTACAAGTCTTTAAAGGATGCCTTAGAGCTTGTTTGTCCAATGTCCTGCTGACGGATTTTTTTTTCCATACGATGGACTGCTATATCAATATTGGATAGAGTGTTATAGATTTATATCAACTGAGGTGAAAATAGGTTCCTGATATGTTAACAACAACAAAAAAAGGAGGCCACAAAATAGTATCCAGAATATGAGTCTATTTTTTAAGTGCATATCGACGTATACATACACGGCATGAAAGCTGTGATGTATAAATATGTATATATGCAAATTTATATATATTTATGGAATCTAACTCATCTCACTCTCCATCTATCCATTCATCTTACTCACCTTTCTGTCTACAGCAGGTCCTCTAACGCCTCTGCACATCCGTTTGTTTTTCCGACACGTGCTTTTTCACCCAGGGCCTGAAATCACAGACAAATGCACGGATCTTTCTTCCATTCCTACCAACGTCGAATTGCTCACAAGGTCCTAGGGATTCTGTACTCTAAAAATGTTCTAAATCCGTACCTTCCTTTCTATGATAATTTCTACCTTTAGCTCGGCTATGCAGGTTTCCTTGTCCTTCAGTCCCAACACAGTTACGTGTTTTCCTGTTTGCTCCTATAAATTCCCAGGTGTTCTTTATCAAGTGCCTACCACATAGCATGTTGGGCTTTTTCATTTTGTTTTTGTTTTTTCCTTGACTATCTGCAGTGAGCTTGATGCCAGTGGCTGCATCTGATATGGGGCTAAGTTTAGCATGCTGCCTAGGACATGAAAAGCATTTAATCATGATTTGTACAAATATTAATAAAAGACAGTGATGGTCACATGGCAATTGCTTATGATAATTACATTGACTGTTCTGATAAGTGCTTTTTGTTTTAAGTCAATTCGCGATGTCTAATAATTGCAAGGCGTACAAAGCTAAAGATGTAGTTATTTAAAATCTATTGGCAGAAAAAAAAGAAACATTTGGTACTATTGCTTCATTTGGAGGTTAGTTAGAGCAGTGAGAAAGGGATTGGATGAGAAGAAATTTGGCTGTTTCTGCTGAGGAAAAGGGTAAAGTACAAAATCTCAAGTCTTTGAGTTATTCAGTGCAAATGATGCCAGAGATGGCGTAGCTGGGGAGAGACTGAAAGTAATATATATTAACGACTCTCTGGAGGGTAATGGTAGGTAAAGGAATCCATATTTTTACTCTATGGACATATCTCTTCTGTTTCTCTTACTGGCTTCAGCCAATTTGTGTCTCTAGTTTCCAAGTTAATATAAATCCTCCTATTTAGTACTTCAAACAAATAAAGTTTCCATTTTTAGGTCGGGTTCTGTAATGAAAAATGCATGCTCATTGCAAAAACCAGATCAAATAAATTGACCACAAAAGTAAAACAAGGGCGTGGTCGGTAGAACTGCTATATAGATTGAAATAAATAAAGGCAGAAGGAGTAGAGCTGTGCCCTATGCTGATGGAGACCAGGAAGTGCTGAGCTCAGAGTGAGATTCAGAGAGAGTGGAATGTTTAGGGAACTCTAGGACAGAAATGATCCTTCTTTCACCCGCTCATTCATTCATGCAGTGAATCTCCATTACGTGTCACTCTACGGTAAGCCTGGGAAGACAAGCAGTGAATCAAAGAGGGAAGATTGGTTACCCTGGTGGGGCCTACAGGAATACTGAAGTAAAATGTGTGTGGTAGGGGGCAATATGATCATTTAGATGTTTACAAGCTCTATAAGTAGGAACTTCCAAATTTGCCTATACCGAGTTTTCATTATATAGACAAAATTGAAACCATAAATGTGCCTAACCAGTGTGGATCAGACAATGACGTTATGTAAATTATGTTGTTGACATACAGATATATTAAAAGAAAAATAAGCACAATAAGTTGAGGGAGAATGATTAGAAAATAAGGTATGTAGTATGGTCAAATTTTAACAACAATTATAAAATCTATGTACGTATTATATACACATACTATAAATATCTAAATTGAATTAGAATAAGCAATATACAATGTATATTATAGCACACGTGTTATAAACGATATTTATGTGTAATTATATGTAGGATAAAGTGTGGAAGATTACACCTCAAATGTTGCAGTTGATGCTATTTCTGATTTTTTTTCCTATGGTTTATCCGGAATCTGACTTTTTAAAAAATGAACACATCTTCCTTGTATAGTAAAATCATTACAAAAATAAATCTGTAAATGACCAAAAAGCTTCTGTTTGGCCTTGAGCATACAAGTGTATTTATGGAAATAGTCTTGCCTTCAGAATAGTTAGAAACTTCTGTAATCAATTCATAACATCAATCCACGACATTTATTTCTCATGATGTTGCTGGGGATTATGTTTTTTATAAGGCAGAATTTGGTAAAAAGAGGAATTCATTGGCTTCATTTAATTTAAGTTAGTTCTTCCTTATTTACACAGCACATAAATTTTCAACTTCTCTCATAATCACACATATAAAGTAAAAATTTCAATGTTATATCTAAAATTTGTTTACAAGGCTACTATAAGGAAGATATGAGGAAATTCCAAAAGGACTGAGTTACTGAGAAGGAACTGGCTATATAAGTTCAAAGTATTTCTTCTCATATTAGGTGGATTTAAAGGAGGAAAATATGGGTTTGGCGTGCTCTCTTGAACAATTGTTCAAACGTCTTGGATTTGGCAAAGTTAAGACTGCATTTTCCCGTTCCCTTTTTTCTCGTAATTTACAAAACCATGTATATTTCAAGGGAAATTTAATCCATATGTTCTGATTCATTTGCACTTAATTTGTCATAATGCCATTTATGAAAGTCATCTCACGTCCAAGGAAGTTTGTGAGATTATTTTTAATAAGTCCCCCTTCTCCTCCTGTTCTAAGAAGCTGCATTTTGGCATTAGGTAGCCAAATAGGAACCACAAAATGTTGAAACTTGAAATCTATGAATTTCAGATGAATTCATACCAGGGTACCATTTTCTCTCCTATTTATTTGTGTATTGTAATAGGGAAGTGAATAGCATCAAGCTAAAGACCAAGTAGGAAGACTCTACAGCTTTTGTTGTTTTAAAATCGGTTCTTATTAATACTTTTAAGAGAGTTTTGTATTTAATAAATATATTCACCCAAATAAGAAGTGTGACATCTCCATAGAGAAAATATTATATTTCTACAAAGACAAATTAAGGAGCAGATGCTAGATTTATGAGAATCTTTGTCAGCTATCATTCCTCAGAGCTGAAAGACAGCCACCAATAATGAGTCTAACACAAAGGGAGAGAGAACCAAGACTCAAAGAATAACACCTATAACAGTCATAATTGCTTATCCTGGACAGGACTAGTTTCCATGTCTCTCAGATAAGATGAAACCATAAGGCAAGGAGAATCTTAAAAGATTAAATCAAATTGCATACAGGCATTTGAATACTCATGTCAGAATACTTCAGATATTTGTTAAAAATTTACATAAATTGTTAAGAACTATATATTGTCATTTTTATTACCAGTGCTCTTAAGTATTCTTCCAGCTACATAATACAAGACTTGTGCATTGTGGTTGAACAATCCCCAGCACCCCAGGTATTTCAAGGACACATTAGGATTGTTAATGTGAAAAGCAGAATGTACCGCACACTGTTTAGAAGATTGGGATGCCGTTAAAAACTCCCCAGGAAGGAAGAACTAAGGTCCAGTGTAAGGCTAAGATTGTGCAAGCTCAAGTTTTAAACCAAACCTAAAATCTCAGCCCACATCTATTTAACTTGATGTTAGACCACCTATCTCCAGGGAGAATGGATGTCTGTATTTGCTGCCCTGTGAACTATTTTAGATCAGAAACATTGTATATTTTCCAATGAATGTTTATGCGCACATCTGGATATGTGCAGAAAACTCATGTAATTAATGGACTATGTAAAATAAATTACTGTATTTGCAATATCGCTCTTTGATTCTGGGTGAGTGAGTTTGTGGTTACAAAATTAGGGTCTCAAAAAGACATACATAGATTCACAAACACATACACTCCATTCCACAAACCACCAACTCCAGTAATAAGCGAGGAATGTAGGCCCTTGGACCAGCTTGAGACTGTTGATGAATTTCATCTGGGCTGTCATAAATATTTCTAAAGGGAGAAACTTATTATGCAGCATCTGAACATATTTTTAAAATATTGTAGCAATTAGTAATTACAAGAAAGATAACATTGCTACGTACTGTATCATTTATATAAGCAAGTCAGTTTTATGGATGGAATAGTCTTTCATCTAGCAATTAATCTTCAGATAACTTTGTGTGGCCATTATTCATTCAACTAATCTAGCTATTTTTTTTGAGCGCCAACATTGTGCCAAGAATATTATTATACTTTAGGGTGGGAATGGAACAGGATTCATTCAGAGACAAAGCAATCCCCATTTTGGAATTATGTTGGTAACTCATTCTCTGAAATCTCCATTTGAGTTATGTTTGGAGCATTGACTATCTAGACAAATCAAGAACTCATTTTATCCTGGAATCCAGAAAAGGGCTTCATAAAGAAGTTGTTTCATTGAGTGTGATGATTTTATTTCATTCTCTGGGTCATTGGTTCCATGATAGGAAAATCATGTCTCATTCTCTCATAGGGGATTGTCATGAACTACTCCACCCTGTTCCTAAATTTGCTGCACCCTTGGTGTCTGGCTTATTTCCTAGTACATGATGCTAGAAAGGGAGAGCCTTCAAGGAATTTTCATTCCTCTGATCATGGGGACTGGAAAAGAGTTCAAAAGCAATGTCAAACTAAAGTATATTTCCTTTTCTCTCCCAGACACCTAAGATATAGAAATCTTGCCATTATCCAGCAGATTTCCTGAGTACCCATGAGACTCAGTACAGCTGTGCATTGAACAGGCTCTAGCCGAGGCTACCTCCATCCAGATTTCCATTCTGAGAGCATTGAACATGCATGGGTTAGCAGGAAAAAAATGGGTCAACCCCACACTGTAAACACCTACATACTTAAATGTATTTATTCCTTCATTTAAGTGTTCAAAGATAAATTGAAATTACCTACCATAGGTTTAGCAATGTGCTAGAGTTAAAGATGCAAAGATGAACCTCCCGTACGTAAAGTTCCTGTCACCTGGATTAAACATTTTTGGTTTTGTCTTTTAAACAGCTTGTTCATTATTTTTATACCCCAAAATGTACCATAAGAATATTAAGCACTTTCATAATTTAATATCAGTAACCCGTACTGAAAAATAATTTGGTCCTAGGCTTAATTTTTTACCAAAAGATATGTTTTTCCATGTACCTTGAAATAGTCTCCCCAAAGCATATTGTCTCATGAGATCTTATATTTTCTGAATAATCTGAAAATTCCTTCTTATTCAAGGTTGAATTTCAGAAGGTCTGGTATAAAATATCATGTTGGATTTGAGAATAAATGGTTAAAATATTAATGCATGTTTTCTGTATCTGTTTTAGGTAGCATGCAACTGTGTGCATCAAGCTATTATTTTATATCAATGGAATTGTTGGTCTAAAATGCATATGAAAAGTTAACACTTCAATTAACCACTGCCTCTTCTGGACCCCTACTAGCTTCATAAATATTTCTTTTGTGGGAATTATACATTGCATCATTGTTAGTTCTTTGTGTATCTGTTTGTAGCTGGCTAGACTATGAGGACAAGTGTCTCATTCATTGCTACTTTGCCACTGCTTGGTGTAGAGTCAGCCATGAAAGTATACTCACTCATTCTTTGTGGAGCTAGTGCATTGATGCGTGTCCTGGATTACATCTGAAACTCTCTTGAACACTCTCTTGAACACCTGATCATCACGTTATCCTGAAAGTAGAAATATACACTCAAAATTAGCGACATCCTGGAAGAATGTCTACCACTTCCACATTTTGTTTTAGCAGTTCAAAATTTAAGTCCTTATTTGCTCAATGTTTGAAATCAATTTGAACATACTCATAGTAAAACCCACCAATAAATTTCACATACTTTCCTTCTGGTTTTTGCACGGTGGGTGGGTGGTTTTCGTGTTAGTGGATAGGCTAAAGATAGAGTCTTGCTATTAACTTTAAATAGCTACACTTATGGTAACTTGACTCTACAGTCAAAAAGCATTTAAACTTTGTGCATGGGTGTGTGTATATGTGTGCACATGCAAAGGAATTGTGCCCACTACCCAATTGCACACATAATTCAAGTTCTATGATTTCAATATGAGTTATAGGAAAATGACACTATAAGAATATTTATGGCTAACAGCTTTTGGTAATTTTTTTTTTCTGCCAAAATGTTTGCTTGTTCAAATTCCTTTCTAGTGAAGAATAGGGTTATAAATGTAAAGGAAGGGAAATGGAATTAATGATGAAATAAGGGTAGAGAAAAAAAGACTTCGAGAAAAATTGACATTAGGTCTTTTTAAAAACCGGTGTTGTGTGCCTATTTATTAACCAATATGGACAAAAATAGAAGTGAAGATTTTAGACAATAATTGGATCAATTTTGAATTTTAAAAACTTAAGATGACTACAAGCTTTTTAATTTGTTTTTATATTTCTGCCTGATTTATCAGATTTGGTTTTCATTATTTACCATAAAGCATTTTTTTAAATTTAAGATGTGGCATGGTAATTGTATCTCTTGCCTCTGAGGCAGCCTGCATATGTAGGAAACTAAAAAGAAATGAACCAAAGTAGATAATTTTAAAAGTAAAAGAAATAAAGCAAGGGATGCAAGCTGAGAAAAAGACCTTATTAACACCCAGATGTATTTTAATCTTCCATTTACTAATAGTTCCTATCTAATTTCATTAAAAGTACAAATAATATCTGGAATGGGTTGTAGTACTCTTAACATATCTACTCAAATCTAGAGTTGGTACCCGGTAATTATAAAGTACTGAAGAAAACCTGAATGCTGAGGCTTTGAACACAGGGATTTCGTAGGTTCACTCACAGTAGATTTTTTTACAACAATGTTTTGCTTCTCTCCTTTTATTCCTTCAGTACTTTCCATTGGCTATAAAAGATACCCCATGAACAAGAAAAGGGTACAAATGCTAATGAATATTCTCTAGAACAACACCGTGCAATTGAAGTTTCCACATTGATGGAAATGTTCCATAAGCTATTTTGTGCAATACGATAGTCACCAGCCACGTGTGGCTACCGAGTAGTTGAAAAATGGCTAATGCAACTGAGGATTGAATAACATTGTTAAGGCAATTCAATTTAAATTAATTTAACTGAAATGTAAGTAGTCATATGTGTCTGAGGCTACTCCATCAGAGAACACAGCTCCAGAAATACACCTTACGAAAAATTATTTGACCTTACTGCTTGTATTTCTCGAGTCCAGTAAATGTGTTACCTTTCTCGTCTCTTTTCATTGTACCTTAGTAAATACAAAGATTATTTGTTCAAAAACAAATATATATATATATATATATATATTGACTATACCATGTTTCAGGAAGGTAAGGTTTTCCTCATATACGTTGCTCTCAATACTTCATCTATTTATATCTTACAAAGGTGCATTGTTTTAAATATTCAGGCTGAAGTAATAAGAATAGAGGGAATCGTCACAGCCATGTCGACCATTCCCATAGGATACTTTTTCAAGTAGATTTTGGCTGTTGAAAACATTGACACTCCTGATATTTTTTATTATCTAAAATTCTCAACTCTTCAAAAATGGCCATAATAAGTAATTACTTCCGTAATTTTTATATCAGGGTGTTTCCTTGTTTAGTGGAAGATTTGGCTCTAGAAAAAAACCCACAAAAGGTATAACAAAGTAAGAGGGAAAGATACGCTTTTATTTCTAATGTTCTGTCAATCCTATTATGCTATACTTATTACTCTATTCTTATGAGAATCTTTATGACTGTTGTTGCCATAGACAATTGCATTTTTAGGGTAAAAGAAAACCATAATAAGGAAACAGGACTTGTTATAAACAAACAGCCATTTTTCACTGGATAGATTTAATTATTACCAGCCACAATAAATAGAATGCATTGTTGAACATTATGGCCAGGTTCTCCTAGAATTTCATTCACTGGATGGCAAGAAGATCATCTTGGACAGAGAAGCTTAAACACTTTTACATCTATAAGCTCAATGCACTGCCAGGAACACTAGGGTATCTTTCTGTTTTTATTAGCCTGGCTTCTCTAACAAGTCCCCATAAATTCTCTGCCTTTCCTGCACCCCAAAGAACTGGGAAATAGATTACTTTCAGGGTTCGTGTCTATCTTTACTCAGGCTTTCACCGAGCAGCTGGACAAGGATTCCTGAACCGGACCAGAGTGTAACAATAGCGGAGATGATATTATGAAGAGTCAATTTACTAGTCAGCTTACAGCTGTCAGTGAATTGGACCTATTTTCTGGCGATAAAACTGATTAGTTTGAAAGTCAAATAAGGATTTTTCCTGCCAATGTTGGTATACGTGGGATAGTTTTGTGTTTTGAAGAGATTTGTGATTGCTTCTATCGTAAGCAATATTTGCCTATATACATTTAAGCTGGATTCTTTTCCCTCTACTTTTTGAACATGACATGTTAATAACCGCTATAGAAGAAGTACAGAACCACAGCTCTGGACAGCTTGTTCACCTACTGTCTGATTAATGTAACAATGACTATAAATAAAAATAATATAAGAGGCCAGATTTGATGAAAATCCTGGCCTGTTTTCTTACAGAAATAGCCTTTGAAAGTGCCCCCAAATTAGATTTTTAGAGATTTTCTGTTTGTATATTTTTGGTAAATGGTAGTCAGAGAATTTATTTTCTTTATCAAATTTGATCCTTACATCATTTCATGGTTATTTCCTAAAGAACCAAACAGATTTTCAATTATAGATACCAAAGTCCTTTGGAGGTGAGGATAGAATAAGAGAGTTGAGGGACAAGAAAGGGAAAGGAAGAGGAGAGAAAGGGCAAATGTCAGACTAGTGGATTGTGTGTGCTTGCTAGCCAGAATAATCCTTTCTAATATTGAGCTACGTTAAAAATATAATAGCATTCTTCTGAAACATGGCATTTGCTGGCTCAAAGAGCTAGATGACTCTTGGCCTGTTTTTCTGCTTGGGTCCAAGTGGTTAGCAAAAATTTAAGCAGTATCAATGAACTGACAATAGATTAAATGGGGATTTCATAAATCTTCCACAGCCTTATATCAGAAGCCTGCAAGCAAGAAGGTCATACTCACCACTTTTCATTCTTCCAGTTCCCAAAAGATTCAACAGGTGTGTCATATGTCACCCATCGCTAGGCACAGATGAGAAGAGCTCCTAATGTTGTCCGTGTTCTTTCTGCCCTGCCTGCTAAGAAGTGCTTAGTGTGGTTTTCTGCCTTCTCTCCTGCCTAAGGTTAACCTTTCATCAAATTTACACCAAAAGGAGCAGGAGGACTCAGGCTGCAAATCCACTCCTCGGCATAATTGTTGTCTGGTTTATAAAACATACAAGCATCTTCATAACATTATCAGAGGATTCCTGATGTGATTTTCTGCTCTGGGAAAATGTGGCTCTGTTGTGACACTAAGGAGGAATCTCTATGGAAAACAAAGATTCATAGGAAATATGTATTTGAAAACTTATTTTCTGTGTGTATATCCACTGAATTTATTGCCCTTTTACATCCCCTTAAAGAGCCAAAAGACACTTTCCTACAAAGAGAAAAAGAATAAGTTGTGGTATATGATAATGAAGATTTTAGATTTGGAACAATTAGAGAAATGTTAAAGAAAACAGGGGAAAGTTATGTTTCCTGATGAAATATAAACAAGCAGAAATAAGAAAAAGGAATAGAATACAATGCCTTTCTATATAGCTTGAGTGAATGAAGAATATTTGTCCTGATAGAGTTGAAATGGTGTGGTGATGATTTGGCAGGAGAATTGATAGCTTTCAATCAGCTAAATCTACCTTTTGAAGAAAGAACTAGAGAGAAAATACAGGTGATGGAATTTTAATGTGATAACAGAAAACAGAGACTATGTTCACCATTGAGTACCAACCATCCATCTCTGTTTTTGTCATGCCCTGTATCTTTGACAAAAACCTTGCTTTATCAGTCTCCGCTTACCTTTCTTGCATCTCCTTCTTCCTTTCCCTTTCCTTGGGCTCTGCTCCTTTCTCCTAGGCCACCTGAAATCTATAAATCAAGCCCAAGTAGAAGAACCTGGATTCCCACTGATTTCTCCAGAAGGTGAGGAGACACCTAATGTATTTGGGTCAGAAATTCTCTTCTCATTAATAAATCTCACCTATTCCTCAATTTCCTCTCCTTTAGAGCTAAAAGCCCACAAATGACATCAAATAGGTTATTAGCAACTGTCAACCTTTACTTTTCGTTTACTGCTTCCAAGTCTTAGCTTTCTCCTGCCATGGAGCTTTAACCCGTGAATCAGATAGTTAAGGCTTTGGGAGTCTGTCTCTTTACACAGCAGATAAGGACAAAAAGAAAAATTCATGTTGATTTATAATGCAAAAGTGATACGATTATATTATTATTGATATTTGTCATTTCATGCCATTGCATTAGTAAGGTTTTTTTTTTCAATCAACTTTTCAGAGGTCTATATCCACTATTCTTGATATCAAACTGTTGTTTTCTGTTGTGTGTTTGTGCAATTATTTTCTTATTTATGTCACAAATAATTCTATATTTGATATTTTGCCTTTAGTTGTTGGTCAGGAAAGCTTTTGGTATCTTAATATTTTATAACTTTTTCAGTCATAAATTGTAATAATTTTCCACTTAATTAACATTTATGCACAATATATTTTGTTTCCATAATAATCAATTGTGAATATTCACAATTTAAAATATTTATTTGATTTCCGACTCCTGAGAGCTCATGTTTTTGCAAGACTTCCTAAAGCAACAGCATAGTCATGAATATTATTTTATATACTTTATGTATCTTTTTACATATCTTTAAATATTTTCAAATTTATAGAAAAAAATTCACTCTAACAAAGGATATAAATATATCCCTCAGTACATATAATACAAAGTTACAATCTAGAAATGATCTAAAATATATATGCACATAAATGTATGTAGTATGTAGTAATTAATGTATGTAGCTTATCAGCATTCTAAACATCACAAAGAATTAAACTTGAAAAACCTTTTTTTGGCAACTTCATAAATAAAATGATATTTGTTCTTAATTGTATTTATATAATATGTGTGTTGGTAATTTGTTTTGATTTCTTTTCTGTCTTGCTAATTAAAACCCATTGTCTATTCTTTCCAAGTTTATTTGACTGTGTAATTTATTTTGATATTTTCTGAACTAATGAAAATGTACACTTTTGTGTCAAATTTATCAGTCTTTTCATTTCCTTTTTTCAGTAAACAGTTCTTATGCTGATATTAGACATTGTTCGATACTTTCTCTTAATTTTTTTTTAATTTAACTTTTGATATAAATGATTATATTAATTTTGGTGTACAGTGTGAGATTTAGATCTTTGTTAGTAAAGAAATTAACCAAATATCAAGACATGAGTAACTTACATTCTCCTGACTGATTTGCATTTCATATTTTTGTATTTATAATAAAAAAGATATTACTAACATTCACAAAATACAATTGCTTTAAAATTTGTAGCATGTTCACACCTGCTATAATTTGTCAGGGTGACGTATAGCATGCCTTCCTATATTTTCTTGGCTATTCTTGAGTAGTTACTATTTAAAGTAAATTTGTAAAAGATTTTGGTCAAATTGACCAATTTCCATTTCAAATATTTATTTGTAAATTATTTGCAGAAAACAAATGTCTTTATAACATTTAGTTTTCTCATCCAGCAACAAGGTGTGTCTCTTATTCTGTTCTTCTTTCTTTCATTCAAGAAAGCTTTTATCATCACAGTTCTTAAAAAAGTCTTGTTGAAATATTTCCTATAAGTAATTTCTACATCTATTATGAGTAGAGACTTTTTCATGCTACCAAATAAGATATAAAAATTACTAATTTTAATTATTTTTTTGTAAATAGACATTTTACAATATTCTCATTAATTCTAATAATTTTAGTTGATTCTCTTAGGTTTTCCAGAATGTGTCAAATTTCCTAAACATCATGATAACTTTATCTTCTACATGACATATTGCAGTTGCTCTTATCTACAAAATACTGTTAAATAACAGTGGTAATTGGAGCAGTATTATCTTTTTCATGAATTAATGAGAAATCTTCTAAATTCCACTGGTAAATATGATGTTGGATGTGTATTGAAATAATAGTTTGTGATGTTGATGACGTGTTCTATATTCATTTTACCAACTCTAATCAGAGAACAGATATTAAATATTTTCATATGCCTTTGATGATGGTGACATAAAATCAAGCATTAGATTGCAGAACACTGGGTCACCTGATATTGATGCAAATCATAAAATATAGTAAAAATAAAAAATAACTGATACATGGGAAAATGCCGTATAGTATTGCCCAAGTTAGAAGCAGTTCAGTGAGAAATCAGATCCTGCAGTTTGAAGTGTTTGCCTTTGTAACTCTGGACTAAATTTCCACATGTCAGATCGCCATTTATGCTGTCCATAAAATCGCAAACACTAAGGTTTGATACTCAAAGGCCAGTCACATGGACATCCATATGTATATGCTTTAGAGGTTACTTGTATTTCTTTAATAAATTCTACTTAGCCTTGACATATTATTCCTTTATTATAATGCCGCTAAATTTTTCCAGTGTTTTATTTAGAATTTTGGCATTTATACTCATTCATGATGTAGGGCTATGTGGAAGTTTCATGGCAGATGGTAAACATGGCAGATACTGACTCTATCAAGAGAGAATTTATATGCAAAGACTAGGGCCAGCTGCTGGCCTTCAGGTGCATTGCCTTTGTTTCCTCTGCATGCACACCAAGGCCACATTCTTCTGGGCAGCTCCAGCCCACGACCCTGGATACCAGGGTTACTAGGGCTTGGCCATATCTACCCAATTTCAGACTCTTCTATTGGCGTTCTTTATGTTGGGGCTTCCTATTGAGTTGGACGAAACTTCTTTGGGCATGCACTACTCTGAGGATCTTTCTCCTCAATCTTTCTCTGATACTCCTCTCCTCCCACATGCGCAATGGTGGAATCCTAGTCTGAAGGGTTTCTCTGCCTATTCCTGCTCCCTCTTCTCTTTCACAGATGTTTTTCCAATTACTAGCTTACATTTATTGGTATCTGTTTCACACAGGTCCCCGAAAGACAGGCTACAAGTTCCTAATTGTGCTTCTTTGTCAAGAATGTTTATTAATGTTATGTAGGCTTCATCGAATAAATTTGGCAGCTTTCCATCTTCCTTATGTTTTTACCCAATTTATATAGCATGAGAATCGTGTTTTTGTTAAGTTCTTAAAGAAGGGATACTTTAAAACTTTGGGCTTTGTGAATTTTGCTGATCATTTTCTTAGAATTTGTTTTCTTTTCTTTTATCGTTATAGAGTTTTGAAGGTTTCAATACAGAGTTTTCTTGGATCAATTTTGCAAGTTTATATTTAACTGGAAAATCATTCATTTCCTCAGGATAGTTCACATTATTTTTATTTCATAATTTATGATTTTCGGAGAATCTTCAGTTACATTATCCTTCTTATTCGTAATCTTGTAAATATGCAGGTTTGTTTTCTTGATTTAGGTTGTGATACACCTGATTTTTAATGCCTAACTTTAATTTCACTTCTAAATTTGCTTTTTGCCTCTTTTTCGTTTTCCTTATTTCTGTATTCTTATATATAAAGGCAAAGCTAGGAGATAATAGGAATTATGACCGTTGCCTCAGAGAAAAAGAGGACAAAGAATTTCCATCCTAAATAGTGGACCAGACTAGAACTAGATGGATGAATCCATCTTAGGAGGAACTCTGGGTCCAAATCCCAGAAAGAGCTCACAGGATGGGAAAGAAGACTCAAGAGATCAAACCAGAATTCAGGATGTTGACAACAAACAAGAAACATCAGCTTTTGAGCTCTTATTTTCAACAACAGCTGCTATTTCCCAAGATTTTTATAATAACAAATTCAGCAAAAGTCATGCCAATTTTCTTTAAAAATTTCATTCTTATTGGTTTGCATAATAACTAGTAACATTATTTAACGTGTTTTTAATTCATTATCATTATCTCAGATGTATTTAGTTCATTTAGCCTATCCTGGAAAGTAATATTCTTTCATTTATTCATAAGATCTAATTGTAAATTATGTTATTTTATTTCTCTTGTTCTCTCTAAACTAAAATCTATATGACTTACGTGGGAAGACTTAAGAAAATTAAATGCTATGAACTGGGAAATTTATTGCACTGCCCTGCAAGCATTTTATAATCGAACAGGATGCATATTTAATGCTACAATAATTTTATTATAAAGGAATTTATTCTCTGTGTTTGTTCCACAAATAGGCTTATTTATTAAAGACAATTTCTGTAAAAATGTAAGACGGCTCACAAATACTGACATTCATCTCATAAAGACAGAGACAGCCTGTCACTATTTCTGTTTATATGTCAAAAAAGTAGGAGTGGAAATAATTATTCCAGAGCAACAGCTCGCCCTTAGCTGGCCTGCGTATTCAAGTTGACGGAAACTTTTGAAGCTCTTTCAGACTCAGCCACACTGGGAGACTCTTTGAGCTTCCTTGTCCTCCTGGATGCCACTTTCCTTTCATTTCACTTTGGGTTCTTTATCTGTGCATTTTAATCCATTTGTGAATATTCCCATATTTTCTTTGTGCTAGCTGCTCTCTCTCATTTTTTTTTAAGCAAAAGAAGAAAAAGAAGAAGTGTGCTCTTAATTTTCATACTTGGTTAGCACGTATTTTTACCAATCCTCTGCACAAAGTATATTTCAGTATATATGTACATTTTGAAATATTATTCAATTTCAGTGTTTCAGATATCGTTTAAGGAGTGACAGCTGTGTGAGGGTGTCACACTAGATATTTTCATAGCACCACAATGCTGTGAGGAGAGAGGTTTTTGAGCAAACAGACAAGGGATGGAATCTCTGTCACCTCACCGACTTGCCATGTGACCTACAGCAAGTTCTTCAAAATAGTTAAACTTCACTTTCTAACTATGAGAAAGGGAGGTTATAACGGCATATTACTTGTGGATGTGTTTTGAGAATTAAAAGGGGGAATGTAGGTACAGCACTGGCACATCCTACCTGAGACAGAGACAGCTCCCTATAAATTTTAGTTATTATTGTTATTAATATTCTTATTGTTTTCAAAGGAAATAACAGATTAATAGATGTCGAGTAATTTACCAATGGTTACACAGCTGATTTGGGGTTTCATCAGGCAAAAGATAACCTCTCCTTTCCTAGATCCTAACAGTAATTTCTGGCTGAGCAACAGAAGAAATATGACATATCCAGAAGTTGGGGCATGGTATAGTCATGATCTGAGTTCTTGAAATATGGGTTTCCATGAAGAATACTTTTGTGAATGTTTGCTAGTTTATCTTGGGTGTTTGGAGATAGGAGTTTACATTTAATGTTTCTGAAAAATTCTATGAAAATCATTATAGATGCTACACAGATATCACAAGATAATGTCTGAAAAATATTCAGCAGACTTGGGAATGGCAATCTCACAGGTAACCTTAGTGGAAGCATCTTCAACGCAATGGCACAGAGGCACCAGGAAGCGAGCTCAATGAACAGTGAGGAAGTGGAGGCTAAGATATATACAGTTCTTTCAACAAGCTCTATGGTGACTAGAAGGAGAGATTAACTAGAGAAATGCAAGTTTATCATTCATAATAGTCTCAGGGTAGTGTCTGTGGATTTTACCCATCCAAAAGATACAGTGGACATGTGGCCATTGCTATGAAAAAAGTGATTCTTTATGGAAACTATGCAGATTCTTTATGGCAACTACCCACAAGCCCTACCAAATTAAGAACAGAAAGAGAGAGATCCTGTCTTTTTGTATTTAGAATGATAATCTGCCAACACAGTCTTAATTCTGAAGACGAGAATCAAAAGGATTATCCAATGCAAAACTTCTGCTAACTTGCCATTTTTAAAAATTAATTTTTATGATTAATTGTGTCATATCAATAAAAATTGAATATACTTTTCCATACAACTTATAGATTGCATATGATTTATAATTTGTCACTTAAATAAATTGTGTTCTCCTCCTTCATTGAAGGCACTATGATACTTCAGTGGTTTAGTTAAAATGTGCTGAAATATATAGCCAGTAATATTAAAATCTGGGGGGATAAAGGATTTGTGTTAACTCTGTTTTCTTTAATCATTTGTTCATTTACAGAGTGTATTTCACTCCTGCTGAAAGTAACATAGTTTAGGTGGGATACCAAGGCAACTGAGGAAGATTGGGAAGACCATGATGTTACGAACCAGAAAAATAGGAATTTTGGCTGGGTAACTTACACAGAAGCTATTTATATTACTCCAACTGTTTGTTTGAAAGGTGTGTCCTGGTGCTGTGGGGTGCAATGAATTAGTCAATATCCTACTCTTTTATTGCTATGATACTAAAGTTCTTTTGCATTTTTTATTAACATGGTTTGATTTCATGTCTGACAGAAGAGCCATATCCTGCACAAAATGGCATTAATGAAAAAGGCTGCATTTTCTTGCAACATACCACTAGCTATCGCAATGTCTCCTGCTCATATCCTTGTCAATTTGTTATGTATGATGGTCCCCCTGGGGCCTTGGACTGCACTGGAAATCTCTCTAAAGTATAACTTCACTCATGGTATAATTCAAGGGCTTCCCTGGGATCAAAGTGAATGCTATATTGGATTAAACCCCAAATAACTAGCAATAAGTTAATATTGGGAAATGGAAAAAAAAATTTTTCTTATTACCAACTCATTGTCAATAGTAAATTTTCACTTGAGCAAATAGTTCTAATTGAATTGGGGCCCAGTGCACCCTCTATTGGATTCTTTAAAAAACTGTAAAATTTTCCAAGTGTCTGATCAACTTTCTTCAGAGTCCCATTCCCCTGGCTAGGGGAAAATATTCCAATTCTCAATGAACTCTGTTTCCATTTTTGTTGAGCTTAAAATAGTCTCTGTCAGGTGATTACTCCAGAGTTTTCCCCTTTTGCTTCTACCTCTCCAGAGCATGTCTGCATGCAAGGAAAGCCACACATATCCTGTATGCTGTATCTCAGGTCCTCACACGGCCTTCCAGTGACCTGCATGCCTGTCCTGGTCAACTGGGTCCTCTTTGCTTAACTAGCCCTTAATTTGTCTCTCCCTGGCACTGCCAGTCCTTTGAGGTTGACTCCAACATCCAGCCCTTGTTTTTTTTCCCTTATTTTTTTCTTTGCTTTTCTCTGTGGTCCTCGCCATGATGAGGCAGCACCATGAACTCTTTACGGTCCCTGCTATGGCAGAATTCAGCACTTAGAGATTTCCTGTGTTGTAGAATTAGGCATGTGGAATGGGAAACTGACTCAGGCCATCTATCTGGGCATCTCCCTTAGTCATTTCTGCTCCTTAGCAAAGGCGCCATGCAGGACACACAGTTCTCTAAGTTGTGTATCATTCTTCTAGGTTGCAACTAGGATTCCCATATTTGCATAATTTTCACCATTCCTATCAGTATCAATCCAAGGTTGACAAGTGGGGTCCAGAGGAATCAGCACTCCTGCATCTAACCCCTTGCCCTTCTCATCCTCTCTTCTTTCCTTCCCTTCTTCCCTGCTTGTTTACTCCATGATCCATCTACTAGTTTCTGTCTTTGATATGTTGATATGTAACAGCTCCCCCTCTGCCCCAATATTGGACATTCTTCTTGAAATACTTCCTAGCTCTTAAAAGACTGGCTTTCATCACTATTATCTCACTATTAATTTCAAAAATGCTCATTGGAAACTCAAAACAAAGAAATGTGTTCTGTTTGTTCTCCTCTCTAGGGTAATCATCTCTATCTCACAGCCTAGTTTTAGTGGTAAAAAAAATAGAGTGAAAATAAGACTAAATCCCTGAGAAAAGAAATAAACCCAGTAGTATTTCTAAATATTGTCCCACTATATAACTATATTTTAAAATTTTGAACAATTTATCTACCCCCTCCTTTCACCTACTTGTATTTAACTATATAATGGTTTGACTAAGGCAAAAAAATGTGCTTCTATATAAGATATGCAAATAGAGGCACATGAATGAAACTCATCTAATATTTTCTCTGCTATGGACACTATTCTGGATTTTTCAATAAGTTATGTACATATCTGTGAAAGACAAAAATGAATTGTCTTTGGATAATATTGTCATATAGGTTATAAAACTATAGACTTCATTGAAAACCAAAGTTTATCCAGATAAAAGATTTTTTTTTCCAGAGAAGGCATTGTCAGATTGCAGTACTAATATACTTTGGAAATATGACTTTTATTATGTATAAAAGCATATTTAGTCACCATTGATGAAAGATTCCAGACTTAATGAAGTTACATGATAACTCGTAGATTTTTGTTGTGAAGAGGTGCAAATAATTTCTCTCTGGTAGAAAAGACTACTCCAAATGTTATGGTTTATTGCCTTGTATAAGAAATCAACCAGTTTTGTATCCTTTTTTTTTTCACTATCCTATGACTCACCAACTATAAAAATCCCCATTTCTTAAAGTCTCTCTTGAATATCTTCCTAATTTTTCCTTAATTCGTTAGTTCAACAAAATATTTTATACATGTTCAATTTATATTTGTATGAAAAGAAATCTTTTTAATTTTTGAAAATTATATTTAAATATACAGTTAATTATCGTTATTTGCTATCGCTATATTCTACAAAGTTGCCATAAACACTGGCTTAACAAACCCCGCCTCCTAAGGGAAATATGGGTTAGGTTTCTTATAGACCTCTGGACATAACATTTTCATCAACCGATCAATACATAACCTTGTTTTATGTGTGTATTCTGATTAAAGACACTTTATTTAATATAAATTATTGATTCATTAACAGGAAACCATGGCCAAAAGAACTATAACTCATGGGTGGGAGAAACTTACCTAATAAATGTATTTTCTCTGTGAGGCACATCACAGACGTCCTTGTGCTTAGAGACACCAGTCAGCACGTTAGCACTACTGCTCAGGACCATTTTGAGCAGTGAAATCACCAACACAAAACACAAAAATGCAAAAAACATGGCACTAAATAGACCGTGAAAATGATACTTGTTTACAGCATGAGAGCTCAAACAACACAGAGTATCCCCTTGTTTGACCTTCCCTGGGACTGTGTTCTGCGAGCAACTCAAATTTTTTGGGCTCTGGGCATGTCCATTAGTGATCACAGAAGCTTCACGAGTATTGATTTGCGGTCACAAATTGTAGCAAGTTGGAGAACTCACAAATATGGAATCCACGAATAATGAAGATCAGCTATATGTGCACATACACATATATACTAATGACTACCACATTCAGTAAAATTACCGCTTTTATTCTGAAAGAATAAAACTAAAATAATGAAAACATTTTAAAGAGCTCATAAATGATGTCTCCGCAACTGAAAGAAGCCATGTTAAAAAGAATTAGGTATCTTATGATAAATTTTTGCTTTTTCATCTTGTTCAAAGATATCTACCTGGAAAAGACACAATGCAAGCATTTTTCCCTCTCATTTATTTTAATAAATCATAAAAGAAAACTACCCAGGCAATGAAATGAAGTACTGAATCCTTTTATCAATATGATTCTCGAATTAAGGAAACTTAGCTCCGTTCATGTACAGTGACAAATGGAAATGCTGTGGCTTGGTTGTACTGAGTCTCAAGTATTATTTTTCTGAGAGGTGGAAAAACTATTCTGTTTCTGCGACTGACCAAAACACCTATATAAAAATAGAGTATATTTTTAACTTACATTTCTTCCATTCAGATTCATTAAAGAAAAACCCATGTTCAACTGATGAAGTTTATTAAGAGCCTTTAATGTCTTCAAAACTGAAGGGCCATTTTAAATTTAAATAATCCTACTTGTTTTCGGCAGCACTAAGCTGTCCTGTTTTTTTGATATTGTTCCCTTATAGATCTTGCTGAAGATTATTGGTTAATCTCAAATTTCCAAACATGCCATTCTATTTTTCCTCAAAATATGGCCAAGTCTTTTTGAAAATCATCTGCAAAATATGTTCTATATTGCAAAATTGTTCCTGTGGTTCTGACCGTGTCATAATCTCATTTATTGTTTTCCTTCCCTGAACTTATAACTTTGAGTGCCCCATGCTCAGTCCTTGGACGTATTATCTTCCCTGCCTGAGCACATTCTCTTTGCTATCTCACCCTACTATGGCTTGAATGCCATCTGTATTGTTGACCTCTCCCGTAAACTCTAGACCCATGTATGTAACTGCCTAACACTTCTGATTAATGTGTATTAGTTGTCTCAGATTTGTCCAAAAGTGACTTCTTATCTTCCCCTCCTCCTGAAGTGTCCCACATTTCAAGAAACGTCAACTTTGTTCTTCCAGTTGCTCCTGCCGAAAACTATGGGATGATCCTGGACTTTTCTCCCTTTTCTCACTCCCCATAGTAAATCCATCAGCAAATGTCACATCTAAGTTCAAAACATATTCAGAATCTAATCTCTCTTTATTAACTGCATTGCTAACACCCAGAACTAAGCCTTGACCACTTCTTGTCTGGATAATTTTAATAACCTCCCAGCTACTTTTTATACTTTTGTGTTTTTCTCGTTCAACTGTCTGTTTTCAACAGGGCAGCTAGAATCATCATACTCCATCATCATGTCATTTCTCCATTCAAAATTCTCTAGCCATTACAATAGGCTGCAAGAGACACAGAGCTTGCTTCCTCTACTTCTCTGACTTACTTTTTTTACTTCTCTTTCATTCTGCTCTGGCCATGTTGCTCTCTTTGTTGGATGAGCCTGTCACAAGCCAGACATACATATAACTTGTGGGCTAACTAACTCCTGTACCCTTCAAGTTCTTAATTAAATGTGACCGTCTCACTGAAAAATTCCAGGACAATTGTATTTTGAATTGCAAATAAGATTCCCACATTCCTATCCCCCATGCTTGCTTTATTTCCTTCTTCATGGCACTAATCATCATCTAACTTTATGGATAGACCAAAGATAGATAGATAGATACATACATACATACATACATAGATAATAAATAGAAATACTTATTTTTACTGTCTTTCTCTCCCTTCCAGAATGTAAGGTCCGTGAGGGCAAGGACTTTTGTCTATTTTTTTCCACTGCCAAATCCCCAATTTTGAGAGCAGTCTATGCAGTATGCATTCAATAAATATTTGTTGAGTTGAATAAATTAATAAAGGAATGGAGACTTGGCAAATTTCAGGAGAAGTAAGACTTCTTTTGCATCTTCTTTTCAAAATTCTCTCCTCATATCCTTATCAAAGGAAATATTACTCCATGTGTCTGTGTGCATGTGTGTGGTAAGACTTCATTTTGTAGAACAGTTTTAAGTTCACATCAAATTTGAGAGGAGGGTACAGAGATTTACTATGTACCTTCTACCCTCACACATGCATAGCTTCCCCCATTACCACCATCCCCCACTAGATTGGTACATTTGTTACAATTGATGAACCTACCTGACACATCACAACACCCACAGTCCATAGTTTATATTAGGGCTCACTCTTAGTGTCGTGTGTTCAGTGGATTTATACAAATGTATAATGACATGTGCACATCATTATAGTATCATAGAAAACAGTTTCACTGCCCTAAAAATTCTCTGTGTTTCACTTATTCATTCCTCCCCACCCATCTTAACCCCTAGCAAACATTGATTTTTCACTATCTCCATAGTTTTACCTTTTCCAGAATGTCATATAGTTGGAATCATACAGTATATAACCTTTTAAGATTGTCTTCTTTCACTTAGTCAATGCATTTAAGGTTCTTCCATGTCTTTTCACGGCTTGATAGCTCATTTCTTTTTAGCGCTGAATAATATTCCATTGTCTCAAAGTACCACAGTTTGCTTATCCATTCACCTACTACAGGAGATCTGGTTGCTTCCAAGTTTTGGCAATTATGAATAAAGCTGCCATAAACACCCACCTGCAAGTTTTTGTGTGGACATGGGTTTTCAGCTCCTTGGGTAAATACCAAGGGACATGACTGTTGGATCATATGGGGAGAGTATGCTTAGATTTGTAAGAAACAGCTAAACTGTCTTCCAAAGTGGCTGTTCCATTTTGCATTCCCACTGGCAGTGAATGAGAGTTCCTGTTGCTCCACATCTGCATCAGCATTTGGTGTTGTCAGTGTTTTGGATTTTGGCCATCCCAGTAGGTGTGTAGATATAGCTCACTGCCATTTAAATTTGCATTTTCCTGATTACATATTTTGTGAAGCATCTGTTCATGTGCTTATTTGCATCTGTATATCTTCCTTGGCGAGTGTCTATTAAGGTCTTTGACCCATTTTTTAATTAGGTAGTTTGCTTTCTTATTACTGAATTTTAAGAGTTCTTTGTATATTTTGGTGAAGAGTCCTTTATAAGTGTCTTTTGCAAATATTTTCTCCCAGACTGTGGCTTCTCTTCTCATTCTCCTGAACTTATCACATTTTGCTGTTTCTTAAAATAATTCTCTTGAGTAGTTTTTAAAAACTGTATGGCACATAGATCTTCTGTTCATTTGTTCTTCACATGAGGTATTTAGACATGATTTTTTAAAGGAATCAAAAATGGCTTTTAGATCATTACGTTAAATGATTGCTGGGTCATTGTTTATTTCATTTCCTTCCAATAATGCTCAGCTTAGTTGAATTTTCATGGACCAAATGGATCAATTATGAATCAAGTTTAAAATGTAAGCAAATAGAATTGTGCTTCACAGTTTACAGATCATTCATTGAAAACTTCAATTTACATTGAACAGCTCCAAACAGAGAGAAAAAACTGACTGACTAAATAGGAAATTTCTGTTTCATTCGGATCTGGTCTTCCTGTGGAGATACGAACCTACAACTGCTTGTTTCATGTTTTGTTTTTACCACCAGCACTTTATATTCCACGAGTGACAATCAAGCTAGCAACTAAGAACCTCTCTGCCACAAAATTTCATATTTTTTAGGCAATGTTTTCACCATTGGGTTGAATTCAGAATTTAGAACTATGTTCACAGAAATGGAGAAGCATCATACTTGGCAATTTTATTAATCTTCATAAGCATCCTACAGGCTTGCCAACCCCGCTCTTCGGCAAGTCCTTCCTGACTGCAGATTGTCAGTGCTAGCAAAGAGAATGCAGGCAGCAAAGACAAATCCCCGTGCTTGGTCTTGCCATTACAGTTTCTTGTTTTATCTCTCCTTGACAGAGAAGAGTGTTTTAAAAGTGAAAAATTCATACTGAAGGGTGAATTTTTTTAAACAAATGATGCTGTTCAATCTCTTTGAATGAGGTTATTTTCCCTAAAAGTTTGGTTATTTGGGGCATCCCTTTGAGATTACTTTTCTCAACAGCAGGGTATCAGAAGCAATGGAGACCTGAAGTTACAGGATTTTCTGTGTAGAAACTAGGCTAGGAATATTCTAAAATGAGGGAAAGTTTAAAGACTCACCCTTAACTGGCATGATATACAAAACCCTGTGTCAGGGAAGCATGATTTTTCCTTCCCTTGTGTAAAAAATACAAATGCTGGCCTAAAAAAAATTTAACTAAGCCTTTGTATCCACTGGGACACTAGCACATCAATTAATTTCAGAATTTTATATGGATTTGTAAAATATTTCTGAGCTAGCAATAGTAATGAAGAGGAACATGGATTCAGTACAGGTGTTTTTAATACAAGGTGTTTTTGAAGGAAATTTCCCAAACCACAATATTCTTGACCACCCACGATGACTACATAACTAGTTATACCTGACCCCTTACCATACTGCATAGCAAGTTTCCCATAACCCTGTTTTTGAATGAGCAACTAGAGAATTATATTGAGACTAAATAAAAAATGAAAAGAAGACAAGCAACAATTAGTCTAGCATGGCGGAAATACATTTTTCCTTTGCTCATTGTTGGGCTGTATCCTAAAAGTGTGTTAAGCCTAGTGAAATTGAAATATGCCCTAAGAGACCACGGAACGCTTGATGAGAGGCAGTGGAGTTACCCATGTGTGAAGTTTTGAGGAATTTTTCAGATTTTATGGTTTCCCATAGAAAACAATAAAGTTCTTATTAAAGCCCAGCATTTAAATGGAAGACAGACAAGAGTTGTCTCTTTTGTTCCCAAGATGGCTATGCCGAGTGCAAGGTATTAAAGAATACCTTGGTGATCCTTGGTCCTTGGTGATCCCTTAGGAATAAGGGCTCCCACATGGGTTTCTCTCATTGCTACCTTACCTTTCTAATCCTGGTGCCTAACAGACGAGTACGCAGAAAGCATGATGGAAGTTCCTTTCTAGAGACCCTTCTTGTTCAGTTTGTATCCCAATTACAAGCATAGAGTGAAAGAGAGTGAAACTGCTCTTTGTTTAAACACCATAGTATTTAGCTCTTCCTTTTCCTTAGCCAAGGTTTGACCAAGACTGACATAAAAATAAAGCAACAAATCATGTTAGGACAATAAGCAAAACCAAGTTTATTTAAGTCATGTAAGCTAATACCACTATCTTAAAAAACAGAACAAAAGTACATAATTCTCACTTCCAATTTCATGTACTAATGTCACATGTTATCTTATTTGGGACTTTACAGAAATACTTGTAGAGGAGAAAAAACTTTTTCTTCTACCCTTCTAGGTTCTTTGGCTGGTCCAATAGTGAAATTAACATAAGATAAACAGGCAAATTTAATTATGTAATTATGGGGGCCTCATAAGAAAATGAGATCTAAGGGCAAGTGGGGCAGTTGAGGCTTATATGCCATCCCGAGCTGAGACATGGGATAGGGGCCTGGGGCTTCAGAGGCAAGGACGGTGATTCACAGGACAAAAGAGTAGATGTTTGGTAATTAGATGTCTGTCCTGCCAGACAGGTAAGTCATTCAGACAAAAGTTACCTCTGGTAATAGCTCTCTTTCTGGGCCAGCACCCCCTGTCTAAATTCTTTTAGGTAGTTAAGGGAGAGCTAAAAGTTTTTCTTGAGTCCTTTGGGTCTTGAGTGCCATCAGCTCAAAATAATCTACATATGACAAAGTAGGACATCTCAGGATCTGGTATTCTGCTCCTCCTCAGCATATATCTGTGTGCATTTGTATATGTGGTTTCTCTCCTCTCAGAGTTTATCATGGAAGCTGGAGCAGGAGAGAGAAAGCGAGAGGCATCAGAGAAAGAGAGAAGGATAGTGAGAGAGAGAAAGAGTAATATATATCACACACACAACCAGGGGAGTAAAAAAGAGAGAGAGTTCAAAACATTAAGTTCCATCTTTTAAACTAAAAAAAAATTATCTAATGAGAGATAAATGAAGCCCCAAAATGCTTATTTGTGAGTATTATTAAAGTAATTTTAGTTTTTCCTCCATTATTTTCTTTCTCTCTCTTTCCTCTCTCTCTCTGTCTTGTTTCTCTCTTCTTATCTATTTCACATAGCCACGCAACAGCGGATTAGCGTATTCTATCCAAATTTCACTTTCATAAAAAACAAATTTGAAAAGTACTCAAATTATCAAGTCAGAATTGAAAAGCTTTAAAGTATTAGAATACACACCACTATGGGAAAGTTTAAAAATAAGTATTTATCATAGAGCTGAGAAAGATGAGGAGTAACTCCAAAATTCCATGAATAGTTCATTTTAGGTTAATGGCTAACATTTTCTCCATTTTAATTTTGGCATAACAAAGGAAAAAGCTTAAAGAATTTGACTCATTAGTAGTGACTACTGGGGAGGAAGATGGAAACATTCACCTTTTTTTTTTAATATGAACACTCAACTTGTGACTTTTATTCTTTCTTATCTTTGCAAGAACAGAAACTGACAGGGGTTCTTCTCTCCATTCCTCTGCTGTCTCCCCCTTCTATTGTGCTGTCTCTCTGTCCTTTCCTCCTTTGCATTCTGGTGACCAGGTATTTGGCAAATATTTATAAATAGCCTAGGGTAATCCAGCTTTTGAAGAAAGAAGAACAAATTTTCAATTAATAATTAATAGAAAAAGGAATTGGGGTTTTGGTTAGTAGTGCCACAGGGTGCAACTAGAAATGAAAAGCTGAGATCTAGGGGGAGGGAGGACCTGAGCCTGAAGTGTGGTCCAATGGGGAGACCATTTCTCTGTGGGTACGCAATGGGTAGACAAGGAGAACTCCTCACCTTCCTAAAAGCCTCTTTGATCACAGCATTCACCACCCAAAAAGCCTTTTGTGAGTGGAACGTGACTTCACTTCCTTTTAGAGATCCTGAAGAGGCTTTCTTTTCCTTTCTTTTTTAAAGACATTTTTCTCTCTGGACTAAACTGACTCTCAGGGAGAGCTCTGCCCTTCCTCTGCCATTTCCATTCTACCACTTCATACTGAACTCGTGATTTAACTTTGTACAGTGCTCAGCAGAACAAAAGCAAGATTGCACTAAGCTGATTGAAATATCCAGAGTTCACTATGGAGGAATGGACACTATGTTAATATTCAGGCAACAAGATAAACTACTACGGAAGCCTCAACGCCTCCTCTTAAGCAAGCTATTCATGTAAGAAATCGATCTCGTACATGGAAGTATAAAGTTGATAAATTTCAACTCTCCTTCAACTCTATGAAATTTCATGGAAATGAATTCTCTACGAAGACTACTCATTAGAAATATTCAAGGTCATTAGAGTAATCTAGAATGAAGCCATTTATCTATGATGATAAAGAAAAACCTCCTTCTCTATGTCAGCTAAAGGAAAATTCTGTTTCCTCTATTCACAAAGCTTTTGACACTGGAGATGTAGGTTTCCACACCAAACAATTCTCCAGTTCTCTGCAGACACCAACTGGGTGTCCTGTAGTTCAATTCTAACATTAACTACCTGGAGTTAACACAGACACCACATGTTTGGGGTTCAGTATCACAAGACCGCCAGGCACCACTTCAGTCACCCATTACAGGTCCCAGGCTGTCACCCATGCTTCTGACTAGCCAGCTATAAACCAGGGCTTCCCATGACCCCTTTCTCAGGTTTGAGAATTTGTTAGAACAGCTCACAAAACTCAGGAAAGTGCTTTATTATAAAGGATACAACTCAGGAACAGCCAAATGGGAGAGATACATAAAGCAGGTAAGAGGGAAGGGGCAGAAGGCTTTTGTTCCCTCCCCACATACATGCCACTCTCCCAGCACCACCATGTGCTCACCAACCCAGAGCTCTCTGAATCCCCATTCAGTTAGGATTTCTATGGAGGCTTCAGTCAATAGATGTGATTGATTAAATCATTGGCAATTGATGATTATGTCAATCTCCAGCCTTCCAGCCTCTCCCCTCTCCCCAGAGATTGGGGGTGGTGCTGAAAGTTCCAACTCTCTAATCACATAGTCGATTCCTCTGGCAACCAGCCCCCATGCTCCAAAAGTCACCTCATTAGAATAAATTCCCGTAGGGTTCAAAGGGGCTTATTATGAATTAAAAAGATGCCCCTATTACTCCTATCACTCAGGAAACATTGCAGAAGCCAGAGGCAAAAATCAAACATAACAAAAGATGCTTCTATTCCTCTTATCTCTTAGGAAATTGGAAGGACTTTAAACGTTTTGGCTATAGAGGTAGAAATGAAGATCAAGATGTATATTTCTTACTATATCACAATATCACAGATTATGAAATCTTTGAGACTGTCTGATCAGTCACTTTGTCAGATAATTCAAAAACAATTTCTTAAGCTACTAAACTTCAAAAGAATTACAGTGACTCTACTCCCTCATTTTCTTACCAAATTCTCAGATATTCTTTATGTCCTCTTATATTTGAATGGTATAACACAGACTTCAGATAGAGGAAGAAGATAGTATGTCAAATATAAGCAGGTCTAAAAAGTAAATTATAAGTTATGGAGATATATTTGAGTAGATAGAGCAGGCCTGGAAGTAAGGACATTTGGATTTTCATCACAACTCTGATACCAGCTCAACACAAGGTTGACATAAGGGAAGCCATATTGTAGAAAAGAAACCATATTGAAAGTTTAAATGACCTCTGACTAACTAACCCCACTGCATACGCACCCTCCAGGAGATCCACCTGCTCTTTAGATTTTATAACCCCTGCTTGTGCATGTACCTCCCAGCTGTGATGCAATGATCACTTCATCCTTTTGAGTTCCTTAGGAATGTGATGGCCCCCGAACAGAAAGTCTATGTTGATAAGCATCATCAATGAAAACTGAAAGATCTGGTGTGGTGACTCCTTCATCAACATTCCTAACTCCCTCCCCTATAACCCATTGGGCCCCCCCCCCTCGTTAAGATGGTTCTTTTGGACGTTTGTAGGCCATCTTCCCTCTGGCTAGCAAGCTGTAATAAAACGCCCTTTCTCTGCCACCATCTTGACTCTGGATGATTAGATTTGTTTTGTGGGGAGCAGATTGTGCCCCTTTGTGAGGTAACAACTCTGTCACCAATTATATAGATGTATGCTCATTAGAAGTCACTTTCCTTAATAGAAAAATAAAGAGATACATTGTAAATATCTATATATTTCATATTTAATTTATAAAATATCTGTAGAGGTCTTTGAAATTGATCACTAAAAAGTAGATTGCTATCCTCTAAACCCCAAAAATATTTTCTTTCATTCAATACGTACTTTCTTATTCCAGACACAGTTTTTTATAAATATTCTATTATAAAAAATTTTGAGCTATTATTTAATATTATTTATAAATATTCCTTATTTAACTCCTGAAACACAAGTATTATCCTCATTGCAGTGTTATTGATGATGTAACTGGAACTCAGAGTGAGATTAGTTACTATTGTGTGTTGAATTGTGTCCCTTAAAGATATATTTAGAAGGTGAAGGTGGTCAGAATAGTCTTCCCCAAGATATGCCCCATGTCATTTTTAATATTTTGAGCTAAAGGCAAGAGACCCTGTGGGCTCAAGAAAAATTTTACCTTTCCCTTAAATAATTTAAATTGGGGGCCTTGCCCATAATAAGAGTTAATACCAGAAATAAATTTTTCTGATCTATCTGCATGGTAGGGCAAACCTCTAATTACTGAAGGTTTGCCCTTCTTATTAGCCCATGAATTACCCTCCTCCCTCTAAAGTCTCAGGCCCTTATTCCTTAACTCAAGATGGTATATGTACTTCCTTTTACCTTTTTGTCTCTGACTCTCTCATGTCTGTGTGGTTCCTTACGGATGCAATTAAACTTGGTTTTCTTGTATTAATCTATCTCATGTCAATTTAATACTTAAACCAGCCAGAAGAACTGGAAGGGGAGAAGACAATTTCCTCCTCTCCCATGAAGTCCTAATCTCTGATACTTGTGAATGTGATCTTATTTTAAAATAGCTTCTTTGTAGATACAATCAAGCTAAGATGAGGTCATGTTGAATTAGGGTGGGCTCTGATCGAATACCACTAATTTCCTTATAAGAAGAGAAACACAGGCAAACATACACTGGAGAACACCATGTGAACATGGATGCAGAATGTGGAGTGATTGTCTACACGTAAAGGAACACCAAGGATTTTCAGCAAACACCAAAAGCTAGGAGAGAGCCATGAAACGTTCTCTCTCAGATCTTCCAGAAGGAACCAACAAGGCTGACACCTGGATTTCAGACTTTGACCCTTCAGAACCGTGAGAGAATAAATTTCCATTGCTGTAAACTACCCAGTTTGTTACTACTTTGTTACTGCAGCTCTAGGAAGCTAATATAGTCACCAAATTAGCTACAAAGCTAAAGTCTGAGCTTTCCATGGTGTATTGCCTTGCCATCCACCTGAGTGACGATGGAGTAAAAACTAGTAACACAGTTTGGGGACAGTACATATTTTGCAAACTAGTCTCATAAATAATTCTAGTGTTGAGGATAAAGGAGGCACTCAGCTATATTTATTAAATATCATTTAGATTAAACCACTTTCTACACTACATATTAAGCTGAAAAGCAGAAACTTCTGGGTCATTGTCTTATTTATTTATTTGGGGACTAATTTAAGGATTCAGAGTTTTTAAATAAAGTTACCTTGAATATGGCCTTTTTTGCTTAGAAGATATGACCAATTGAGATTTTAGCTCTTACACGATGGATTTTATTTTTATTTGATTTTTTGGTGTTCCCACGAGCTCTACTCTTAGACTTGTAGAATTTTGAAGAAGTATATGATAGATGACTACAACGGATCAAGTACCAAGCCCATGTTTTCTCAGATGAGGAAACAGAAACTTCTAACATAGCAAATTGGAAAATGGAGCTCAAAACCAGGTTGCCATGCTTCCCATTGTTTATACTACACTTTATGGTTTTGATTGAATTTCATATTCAGAAAATGGAAGCCTCTCAAGTTGTCTAGATTTAATTTGTTAGCATTAAATTGTTCTTATTGTAAGATCTGAAACTAAGATGAGTATTAGTTAAAAATTAGAGAAGCATGGAATATTTTAATGAAATGTATCGGTGTTGTTTTGTTCATAGTTTTTGTTTTGTTTTAGTATCTGGTACCCTTCCACCCCCAACAAAATCAGAGTTGTATTAGGTGAGGAAAAAACCCCTCTCCTTTGCTTTCTAGGTTCTGGAGAACAAGCACAGATCTGTCATTTGAGTTGTCATCATTTCTAAATTTCTAATTCTTTAAGCAACTTCTGTACCGAACAGAAACGTAGATTATCATGAGAAGAGTGAAAACCTCTAATGAACGAGTTTGAGTCTTTCGCTACTTAGGATAGAATCCAGAGATCGATAGGGACTACATTCCTCATTAAAGTTTGTCCTGGAAAATACAATTGTTTTTTAAGTGTTAAAAACAACCTCAAAATATATTTAACCTATATCAGCATGTAACTTCTGTCCATGTTGCTTTAACAAAGACACAGAATTCACATAAGGTCGCCTATTTTGTTTCCACCAGACATCAACCAGGGAAGAACTAAGCCGCAAAGCTGACAGCTAAAGAAATTCTGTCTATCAGTTTAAAGGCCAATAAGAGATGATTTACATTTTTAGCCTGCGGAAAAAATGTACAATGTCCCTAACACATAAAGATTTTTTTTAATGTTAGTGACTGTATCTGAGTTTTTAAGATGTTATGAATTTTAAACAAAAATACAATGTTGGTGAAATGTTCCATTCCCTAGAAATTGCTTGAGAGAGAATCAAGTGATTTAACAACAAATTTATGATTTCACCTACAAAGTGCTCTTTGTATATTGGTATTGCTATCAATTTCAAGATTCATAGTGAGTGCCATCAAGATGTTATCATTTTTCCTTCCTTACTTTTAAATACCATATTCCTAAGGGGTAGGATCAGAAGAACATCTTGCATTTCTAATCTTAATATTTTACATAAAAGAAACCACTTTAATTCCCTTCAGAGCACTTAACAGAATAACAAAGAGTATCCTGTATCATCTTTTACTATTTCAGTTATATGCAATTTATATACAGATGTGTGGGACAAGCCTTTCTAAAAAAAAAAAAAATGAGGAAATATGCCAGAATTCTAAAATATCTAGACAAAACACAGTTTTTATTGTGTAGAGCCACAACATTTCTTTGTCTAAAAACAGATGATAGAAGCAACCCTTGGTAGTGACTGACCATGAAAAGAAACCCCAGGAGCATAGAGACACTATAAAAAAGATCTAGAAGGAAGTCATTATGCTGTTGAGGGAATAAGAAATTTAAGTCAGAGAGTTGTGAAATGTTCTCATTATAGGTCATCTCCGTAATTATCTGACATCTACAGACAGAGTCACTTCTTAATCAAAAGAATGAATCATTACTGATATTGATTCAGACCAAGATGTTTGAAATAATGAGTCCAGCAACTCAAGTATGATTTTAGAGGTAATTCCAACAACTCTTTGCTAAAGTTTTATACTAAATAATAAATATCATTTTACATTTTTGGTGATTATGGTAAAATACAGCCATAACTGAGAATAAAATTGTTATGGTGTAATCTGCTTATTAAGACATAAAAATAATGGAGGTTGTTAATATTTACAATGCCATTGACATGAATTAATTATTATCAAGCAAGACATAGAATTACTCTCTCCTAAGAATAATATAGAAACTCAATAAAGAATATAGAATTTTATTGGACAGCAGAGTGATTTAATATTTTAAAACAATTTTCAGAATTAAGTGGCTTGATGACAGTAAATGACTAGCCAGTTTGGCAAAGAGAAATACAACTAAATCCGAATTACATTAAACTCAATTTAACGTCAGTTGAGTCTTGACAGGATCCAAAGCTATTATGGACGGAATCTGTAGGCAATGCACATTGAGTCAGAGACATTAAAGACAAGGAAGAAGAGCTGTAGATGCAACACGTTATTAGGAGAATAAACTATTAGTTATTAGTTTACTAAACTAAAAACACGAAAGCTGTAACCAGTGGAGATTAGCTCTGGGACATGGATCCAGGCATGGAAGTGGCTTCCTTTCCATTATCTCGTTGTTGGTGGTGACAAAGGAGGAACAGAAGAGAAAGGAACTTCTAGGAAACTGAGTGGTATTGTTCCAATCTCTTAGAATTATGTGGTGAATTAAAACAAAATGGCTTCAAGGAGTACTTAATAGTACATGTAGTTAAAGGAAAAACAAAGAAAAGAAAAAAGAAATGGTGTCACCTCCTGAAGCAGTGAAACTGCCTAGAATTCCAATATGCTCAGGTTTCAAATTAAATCTAAGACTATTGGTTTCATTTTTGTTAAGGGAAATTGTCACACACTCCATTTTCTACCAAAATTAGCATAGTAAAGACCTTGCTTGGATTCTTGGAGTCCAAACCATGTGTTGGAACTCTGCCTCCAACAATTATTTCCTGTGTGAGTGGGAAATTACTTTATTTGTGCCTCAGTTTCATCTTCAGTATGCTAGAAATAATAATTGTACTTACTCTTTGGTTTTTTGAGATGAATAAATGAATTAAGTTGTCAAAAATGTTACGTCATCAGGGGCTGGCCCCGTGGCCGAGTGGTTAAGTTCGTGCGCTCCGCTGCAGGTGGTCCAGTGTTTCGTTGGTTTGAATCCTGGGCGCGGACATGGCACTGCTCATTAAACCACGTTGAGGCGGCGTCCCACATGCCACAACTAGAAGGACCCACAACGAAGAATATACAACTATGTACCGGGGGGCTTTGGGGAGAAAAGGAAAAAAATAAAATCTTTAAAAAAAAAAAAAATGTTACGTCATCATCACCAGACATCATTCACCACTTCTTTATCTGGGAAGCACTTGATATACTATATCACGTGAACTTCCTCAAATTATAGATCACAAAATAAATCCCATTTGATTTTTTTGGTAGTGCTTATAGGAAGATAGTACTGAGTAATGTATAAAAATGAATTTAATTTGTTACTAAAAAAAGAAAGAAGTGCCCTTTTGGTTTGCTTATTTGATCAGTTTAAGCATTCATTGTGATCATTTATGTTACACAGTTGACAGCATGCTTTAATGTAACCAAAGTATAATTGCTAAATAACCTTGAGATATTTTAGCAAGGCACTTTAGTTAATAAAGTATAAAATCAGGCTATAGGGAATAAAGAGATGGGCCAGAAACACTTTTGGAAATAAATAGAATGTGACTTTTGTTTTCCACAAACTGATGCCAATATAGTACCCAAAAGGGCTTTTTCCAAATTTTTTGTGACAAAATGTTTTTAACAGGGCTTGCATAAGATGCAAATTTTTCAAAGAAAACTGTTATGACCTATTAAGTAAACAATGCAGAATTAGTGCCAAAACTCTTTGTGAATCATTCTATTTCCTGAAGGCTCTTATTTACTGTACTGTAAAGCATATTTTGTTACCTATCGTTACTTTCTCTTTCATATTGCTTTTTCCATTTTAGGATTTTTATGAGTGTGGATTGTTCCAAACCAAAACTATACATCAGGATGAAACTTGAAAGCTCAATTTAATTAACTCTAGAGAGAGAATTATCTGAATATTTCTCCATCATCTTTTAGATAAAATACCGCATATATAGACACCTGTTATTTTTAGTAAGATAAATTGCACTGGTAGAAGCAATCTGTAAATTATAAAAATTAAGAAAATTAAAGGATTTTTTAAAGGGTCAGTAAATATCATTTTGGGGGTGAGACTTGTGCTCTTTCTATGAATTTACGGGAAAAGTGGTGGATGTTTGCGGAAATGCGAGGTGGTATGACAAGATACTGCTAAAAACCTGAAAAGTTAAGAACTTTTATGAGCTATCTTTGAAATGACATTTCACAGATGGAGTAATAAGAATTGAAAGCCATAAGAGATGGTCTAGCTTTCAAATTACACTGCTATACCTCTAGAGCAAAAGAGGAAAGAGTTTAGGACTGTGAACACACGAGATTTTTTTCCCCTTCCCAATTAAGTATATGCTAGTACAGAGATCTATGTCCAAAATTTTATCTTAAATTACTTATGGAAGTCTGGTTTTGCTTCTGAGCTTCTATCTGCTTATACTGGATGCAGTTAGATTGCCAAGATGGATCTTTAACAAATTCTCTGGAGAATAATATCTACTCTGACTTCACCATCATCCTTAAGCTTTTATTTCCACCTAGAATATGTGGAACTGTATTTTGTGGTCTTCCTAATCTCATCAAAGACAGGTAGAATAGGATGTTGCTGAAGAGCAGAGTCGGTCCAGTCAACAAAGCTGGAATCTAATCCCAGCGTTGCTACCTTCACACTGTGGAAAGTTTATTGGACATTAATCTCTCTATGCATCAGCAGCACATCCTAAAATGAGAGTGCCACTTTATAATTTATAGGATTTTTCAGAGTTTCAAATGAGCTTCTAGATTTCTGGTCTTCGGTCCAATGTGTAGCTGACAAGTTGCTGGAGGCTCAGTGTAGACTACCTCGAGGGTTAGAAACTCTGAGAGGGCCAGTCATGGGGGCCCCCACATTGTTGTAAATGTTTCTCTGAGAGCCCTCCCAGGTTCTCACTGTAAAGATCAGAGAAAAATTCCCTTGGGCTTCCAGGTAGGGGAGGGAAAAGTGATCATGTTGAAATACACTCAAAGCACTCTGTTCTCCTTACCAAGGCCTGCCCTCAGGAGAAACTGAGACTGGCAATTATAGGATTGTAGAATTTCCCCTCGCCCTACATCAATAGGGCTGCTGTATAATAACAGGAGATTACAGGTAAAAGGAGTGCAAGCATAGACTCTAAGAAATCTCCAAGAAAACTCAAAGACAAAAGGGGAGACAGAAATAAGACTAGTGGAAATGTTAGCCACAGCTACGGGAAATAGTAAACACAGCCTAACTCTTAGGCACATAAACATCAAACCTCAACTAAAGGCCTATCTCAGTTCAAAACATCATATGCATCTTTCAACAAAAAATTATAATTCATGATAAAAGACAGAAACCCTCACAATTTGAAGAGATAAAGCAAGCATTTTGAGTCAGAATCAGACTCAGATATAGCAGAGATTTTGGTATTATCAGACAGGGAATTTAAAATAATTATGGTTAATATGCTAAGGGTTCCAATGGAGAAAGTGGACAACATGCAAAGACAGATGGGTAAAGAGGGAGAGAGAAACTCTACTAGTTAAAATAAAATACTCTGTATTAAAAACACTGTGACGGAAATGAAGATTGCTTTTGAAGCGCTCATCAGTAGACTGAACACGGCTGAGGAAAGAATAAGTGAGCTTGAAGATATGTCAATGGAAACTTCCAAAACTGAAATTCAAAGAGAATAAAGAATGGAAAAAAATAGAACAAAGTATCCAAGAACTGTGGGACAATTACAAAAGGTGTATGATACAAATAGGAATACCAGAAGGAGAAAAAAGAGAGAAAGGCACAGAAAAAGTATTTGTAGGAATTATAGCTAAGAATATTCCAAAATTAATGATAGATACCAAACCTTAGATCTAGGAAATCAGAGAATACCAAACAGAATATATATCTCAGAATTTATAGTTAGGTATAATACATTCAAACTACAGAAGATTAAAGAGAAAATACTGAAAAAAGCCAGAGTGGAGAAAAAACTTACCTATTGAGGATTAGAGATAAAAATGACATTGGACTTGTCTTAAGAAACCATGAAAGCAAGAAGAAAAAGTGGAGGCAAATATTTAAAGTTATAGGAGAAAAAAAACCAATCTAGAATTACATATCTGGTGAATTATCATCCAAAAGTAAAGAAACAAAGACTTTCTCAGAAAAACAAATGAGCTTCTATGTGTTTAAAGTGTGTGGCAAATATATGGCATAAGTCTGACTTATTGTTCAACAAATAGTGACTATTTGTAATAACAAATAGATAAAAATGAAGCAATCATATATTGCACAATCACGTGCCAACTACTGTGCTATGCAGTTTTGCATAACTTTTACTTAAGTCTCATCAAACTTTGTTATAGTTAAATAACTAAAGAGAAGAAACTTTAATTGATCTCAAGTGAAAATAAATAACATTTCAATAAAAAACAGAAAACTCAGGGGAAATCTTGTTCTCAACGGGTATAGAGATAACATCAAAATAAGAGTAAGAGATATTTAGTTGATATCAATTAGATACACAGCCAATAAACTATATTTAGAGTTTCTAAAATGAACATTATAAGTAATCCCATGTTTAATGAATTTTCTTGAAATGTAAATTTCATATAAAAAGGAAAGTTGTCAAACCCACATTCATTGAGAGCAAAATAGTATAATTTCATTTATCTTAAGTCTGGCTGCACATTCAATGCTTTGACATCAACCTCTAACCTTTTCAACCCTGGATCTTAAACTCAACCCCATAAATCAGAAAATGATTTGAGTGTCATATCTCAATTCTTCTAAGAATGTTACAATTCTAAACCTGTAGAAGAGAAATTAATTCCTAGCATACAATGGATGCCTTGGGGCACTACAGTGTAATTCTCTCAGGGTAACTAGGTTGAAAGGCTGTGCCTAGATCATTAAGTCAGTCTCTGAAAGTGGGACAGAGGCAGCCTGTGTTTCTAAATATGTTGTCTGTTATTTTTATTTCATGAGATTTTTATAAGTTTCTAGTGGAAAATTTCACATTCATGACATGTTTTCTAATATGAAAGCTAGCAAAGGAGATTAACAGATATGAAACATAGGCAAATCATCATCCAGATGAAGAAATTATGAAACTGATTCCATGGACATCTCTGAAGGTAAGTCCTGAACCACAGAGGAAGAATAATAAGTAAAATAACTGATAATTCCATCTAGAATTAGTAATAAATATAACAACTCATTTCAGATGCTGATATCCTTGTACAATGAATTCAAAACTCTAAAATTTACTTTTCCAGGAAACTGACAGGTAGAAGGAATATGTCCCAAATTTTTGCACGAGATTCTGCATCAATTAACAAAGTACATTTATTTGTGTACCTAATGCACATTTTTAAAATGTGCCTTCAGTTTCTAGAGAAAGCGTTGTGATTCTCTAAGCAGCAGATGTTGTGAAAAAAATATAAGCAGAGATAGACATGAAAAGAGAGACATGTTGATGTCCTGGGATAGTCACGAGGGGCATTCTCACATGAACCTGGCATAGATCTCAGGGCAGCATGTAAGTTGAGAGTTCACCTGTTCTTTCCAAATGGAAAATATTGTCTGGCTCACTGCTCCTTGTGAGAATCTAACAAAAGCTACTGATTTCTCACCAGAAAAAAAGCAACTACACACTAAATTTTGCAAGCATTTCAAGGTTTCACCAACTTACTGAAATTCATACATGGACTCAAGATGAAAATATCATGCCAGTTTTGTTCCAGGAATAAGTTACTCAGAATGTTTGCTTTGTTTCTGAATTGTGACTATTATTTTAAATGTGTTTGACATTTTTGATCATGTTTACCAGTTATTAGCATGAAAATTTAAGAACATAAACATTCAGATCTCATTCTATTAAATCAAATATCTCTTAGTGCTTATTATATTTGATATTTTCCTAAATGCTTTACAAGTAAGCATGTGTGTCTTATTTCTGTGTTTCTTCTTCTTCATAAGATATTTTTAAAATTCTGTGCATATAATCAGTTAAATACACAGATTATAATAAATTAAGATCAATTTATCTGCCTGATATAAATATCAAACTTCAGAAAAAATTAGTCAGATGGGTTATTTGGCCCCAAATAGATACAGAGTTTATAACAATACATTTATTTATTTGAGGCTTTGTGTGTAAATGTCTCATAGCAATTATTCAAAATGGCTATATTTATAAAAATGGCCTTAATCATCTTTAAGCACTTTGAATTTTATAAATAGACATTTATGTTTGTTATAGAAAGAGTTTTACTTTTTTATCTACTATTCTTTTGCAAGTTTTTCTAAATGAAGTGGAAAGTGGAGGGAGTTAATTATAAAATATCTCTAAAACAATGTCTCCCATAATTTCTCACATTATGACAGTTTGCAGAAATTGCCTCAAAAATACTGTGTTGTGTGGTGTATTTTAATGAATGACAGACACTATAGTTTAGGATTTGTGGAAATATATCAAACATATATATTTTCAGAATTTTTTAATTAAAAAGTAGTATGCAACAATATGAAGAACAATTGCAACAATAAAATACTAAGCTACATCAATTCATCAAAATCTTCCTACTTTAATTAAAAAAATATAGGGGAAGACTTCCAGATTGGCTGGATGAACACAAATGTAAACCACTCCACCAAAAAACAATAAGATAACTGGCAAAAATTGTCAAAATTCACTCAGGAAATTAGCAAAAGACTTATCACAATCTGAGGAGCATTTATTCAGGAAAACAGCTGAACCTCCATAAGAAGAGTAGAGTTTTGACCTACCATCTCCCTCTCCCCAGCTCTGCAGTAGCCTTAAAAATTAGTAGCCTTTCCACTGCATTACATGCAAATCCCAGCAGCCTTGTAGCCACTGGAGAGGGAAGATGAGATTGGGAGCTGTTAGAAAAAGCCAATCCCTATGGCACTGTCACTATTTGACCTGGCTTATAAGTCCCTGGAAAAGACCCATGCACAGGATGCTGTCATTATTTGACCTAACCAAGGGCTTACTTCATGGGTAAGCCCTCTCTCCAAGGTATCTATAATAAAACAAAGGGAATTGTTTGACATGACAGTTGCCTAGAGCTGCCTGAAGCAGTAGGGTAAAAAAAGAGCCCAACCAAAAACTTAAAAGGTAAATCTAGGGGAAAAGATGTACATAGAGGGCTTTGAAAAGCTCTGACATATTGCGGATCTAGAGAAACATGCACATGGGCAGGGTTATGTGCATACCCAGGAAAGAAATGAGAAGGTCCAGATCTCTCATCTCTGGCTGACCTTAAGGATCTGAGCAAGGAGAAAGTGAAGGTTAAAGCCGAGTTATAAACTGCCTAACTGTTGAAGACATGACAAAATATACATAGATCCCTTCAGCAAAGGGTGGAAGATTTATTGATTCAAAAATATAAAGAAATCTCTGATCACTAGCTGGCCATTAAGTTAACTGAGGAGAGACGTCAGTAGACACAAAGGAGATGTGAACTTTATAGAATTATTTCAGGAATGTCCCTAAAAAAAAAAGGAAAAAATACCAATAACAATAAACCCTGAGGAGGGGGAGATATGATTTCTGGAGTTGACACATTACCTTTTCTAAAATGCCTAGTTTTCCACAAAAAATTATCAGATAGAAAAGGACACAAGAATATACAATCTACACACTGTGGGGGGTGGGGAACAATCAGTAGAAACTAACCCTTAGAGAGCACAGACTTTGGACCTACTAGAGAAAGAATTTAAATTATCTACTAAAAATATGTTCAAAGAACTAAAGGAGGCCATCTCTAAACAATTAAAGGAAAGCATGATAGTGATGTATCATCAAATCAAGAATATCAATACAAAGAGAGAAATTTTATGATAGTCAGGTAGAAATTCTGAAGTGGTAAAGAACAATAACTGAAATGAAAATTTCATTAGAGGGTTTCAAAATCAGATCTGACTTAGGAGAAGAGAGAATCAACAAACTTAAAGATAGCTCAACTGAGACTATTCAATCCCAACAACAGGAAAAAAAATAAGAAAAATAAAGAGTCTTAGAGATTTGTGGGACACCTTCAAACATATCAATATTCTTATAATGGGAGTGTCACAAAGGAAAAAAAAAATAGTATTTGACAATGGCCAAAAACTTACAAAATTTGAAGAAAAACTTTAACCTACACAACCGAGAAACATGACAAACTCAAAACAGAAAAAAAAAAAAAAACAAGGAGATCCATACCTATAACCATCATAGTCAAGCTTTCTAATACCAAAGAGAGATAATCTAGAAAGCCCCAAGAGAAAAAGATTCATTATGTACAAGTGATCCTCAAAAAGATTAACAGTTGGCTTCTCATCAGTAAGCATAGAGGCTAGAAGGCAGTGGGATGATGTATTAAAATGCCAAAAGAGTCTGTCAATCATGAATTCTATGTTGAACAAAGCTACTCTTGAACACTGAATGGGAAATTAATACATTCCTAGCTAAACAAAAATTGAGAACTTGTTGCTAACAGAACTACCCTATAAGAAATACTAAAGAAAGTCTTTCATGCAGAAATGAAAGGATGCCAGATAGTAACTTGAATCCATATACAACGATAGATGATACCAGTAAAGATAGTTAAATATGAGTATAAATGCATTTTTTTTCCCAATAATTTTCTTCTCCTACCTGATTTCAAAATTAACTGCATAGAGTCCAGTTCTAGATGGTGACATAAGAAGATCCTGAACTCAGTTTCTCCCATGGACACATGAGTCTACAACAACATATGGAACAATTTCTTCTTTAAAAATCTAAAGGCTGGCTGAGTGATGACTACGCATTGGACAAATGAGAACCACAGCAAACCATGTCAAAGAGGTAGAAGTGGCTAGGACACAAAAAAGTTGGGGTGCCTGAGGAGTGAAGAGTTCAAACCTTACATTGGGCACTCCAACTTTTAAGACATGCCCTTGAGAGATGAGAACACAAAATATTTAGCTTTGAAAATCAACAGGGCTCCCATCCTGAGACCCATCAGATGGTAGCAATCTGAGAAACACCTCTTAAAAGATTTGTGTTCTTGGACTGACTCCCACCAGGACCTAGCTCAGAGGCAGCAAATTGCACTCAGACTTCAAATGAAGGATTCTTGCCTGCTTCTAAAAACCTCAGTCAGAGGGGCAGACACCTAATTTAACACACACATATAGGAGCCTGTTGCTATACTCTCTGAGAATAGAGACTGGCAGGAGCCATCTTCACACTCTCCTTTGCTGCATTCCAGAGCACCAGTATCTCCCAGAAGGGATCATTTACCCATGGCTGCTGCCCTGATTTTTGTAGCTACCACCCGGGGGATGCCACTTGATTGCCTGGCTCTGGAGGCTGGAGGAGCCTATGTTTCTGGTCATGTGGGATTGTAATAAATGGTGTCACCCAGAAAGGAGCTCATACCCCTATCTGGTGCCCTGACTTTTGAGACTGCTATGAGCAAGCAACCTACATTGCCTGGTTCTGGCGGCGAGTGGGGCTTATGCTTGTGGGTCCCACAGGACTGTAATCAACGGAAAAAGAATTCTTAAATGGCTACTACCCCCAGGGCACAGCAAGAGCCAACAGACTCAGGAGCTCAGTCTTTCTGTGAAGGAGGCCAATTAACTAATCATCATGACTGGCCTGAGAGGTAGGCTTCTAATTAAACACACATCTAGGGGCTTAGTATAATCATTTCCAGAGAGCTCAGAAGGCAGGTACTACCTTCATGCTCACCCTCTGCCATATTTCAGAGTGCTGGTGTCTCCTAGAGGGGAGCTTTACACACGTCTGGTGGCTCAGTTTTGTGACTGATGCCCCAGAGGATGCCCCTTGATCACCTGATTCTGCTGGCCACAAGGACTTGCATTCCTAGGTCCTACAGGACTGTGACAATTAGAGAAATGGTTCTTGGCAGGCTACCAACCCAACAGTGCTACACAGTGAGCTGAAGCACACTTCTAGGTCTTTTTGTGAAGGAGGCCACTTTGCTTGTCCTAGAGCTTTGGACTGAGGGGCAGGTTTTGGGTTTGGCAAACTTTTAGTGGCCTTTGAAGCTGCTCTCAAGGAATGTAGGGTGTGGATGCCATTTTGGTACTCTCCCATTGCCTTGCTCCAGGTGACCAGTATCTCCCACTAAGGAACTTATACACTCATCTGGAGCCACAATTTTTGCAGTTGCTTCCCAGGAGACACTTCCAGATTGCCTGGCTCTGGTACCTAGCAGGGCTTATGCTTGCAGCCCCTCAAAATGGAATATATTTGCATACTTTTGAAAGCTGCTGCCTGAGGATCTGGTTTTCAGTCAGCCTGAATCTAGCTGCTGAGATTCTATCCTTTGGGACACTGTCAAGTCTTGGCACATCCTCACTACTGGATGATATTAAAAACATAATAGGCTGCTTGGACAAGCATGGATATTTGGGAGATGACAAAGAGCTACAGGAGGGCTGAATGGAAAAGGTCGTCTGCCACACAGAGCCACTCCTTCAAGATTAGGAAAGGTTGTTGTTCCATCTACTGTCTAAACCAACATAGACAGTGAGGAAAAATGAAGAAAAAGAGGAATAATTCCAAATAAAAGAACAAGATATAACTTCACAGGAAAAAAAATTAAATGCAGATAAATAATTTACCTGATAAAGAGTTCAAAGCAATGGTCATAAAGATGCTCACAAAATTAGGGAGATGAATGGAATAACATGGTGAGAACTTCAAAAAAAGAGATGGAAATATAAGAAATTACCAAATAGAAGTCACAGAGCTGATGAATACAATAACTGAACTTAGAAATACACTAGAGGGGTTCAAGAACAGACTAGATGAAGCAGAAGAAATGATCAGTCAACTTGAAGACAAGACAGTAAAACTCACCCAATCAGAGCAGCAAAAGCAAAAAAATGAAGAAAAAAAAAAAGTGAAAATAGCTTAAGGGATTTAAAGGACAACATCAGATGGACTAATATTTACATTATAGGGATCCCAGAAGGAGAAGAGGGAGAGAAAGGTGCAGAAATATTATTTGAAAAAATAAAGCAGAAAACTTCCGTAACTTGGAGGAGACAGACATCTATATCCAAGAACCCCAGAGAGGTCCAAATAGCATGAGTTCAAAGAGACCCACACCAACACACATTACAATTAAAATGTCAAAAGTTAGGGGCCAACCTGGGGCATACTGATTAAGTTCGCACTCTCAGCTTCTGCAGCCCAGGGTTCACAGGTTTGGATCCCCAGGCACAGACCTACACTGCTCATCAAGCCATGCTGTGGTGGTGACCCACATACAAAATAGAGGAATATTGGCACAGTTGTTAGCTCAGAGCCAGTCTTCCTCACACATACAAAAAAATGTCAAAAGTTAAAGACAAGGCAAGAATCTCAAAAGCAACAAGAAAAACAAAACATTCTATACTAGAAAACCTCTTATAAGACTATCAGCAGATTTTTCAGCACAAACTTCACAGGTCAGAAGGAAGTGTCACAATATATTCAAAATATTGAAAGAAAGAAACATTCAACAAAGAATACTTTACCCAGAAAATTTGTCACTCAGAATTGAAGGAGAGATAAAGAGTTTCCAGACAAGAATTGTTAAAAGGACTTTTTTAACCTTAAAAGAAAGGGCACAAATTAATAAAAAGAACATGAATGAAAGACTAAATCTTACTGGAAAAATAAATATATAGTAAAGGTATTGGAAAGTAAATATATAGTAAAGGTATTGGATTAGTTACTTATAAAGCTAGTCTAAAGGTTAAAAGACAAAAGAAGTAAAAATAGCTGATTAGAATAATTAGTTAAAGAGTACACAAGATAAAAAGAGGTAAAATGTAACATCAAAAACAAAACATGGGAAGAAAATGTAAAAATGTTGAGCTTTAGAATGGGATCAAACTTCAGTTATTATCAACTTAAAATAGATTGTTATAGATATACATTGTTATGTGTAAGGCTTATGGTAACCAGAAAGGAAACACTTTTTGTAAATATACAACAAATAAAGAAAAATAAATATAAGAATATCACCAAAGAAAGTCATCAAATCACAAAGGAAGAGAGGAAGAAAAGAAGAAAAGAACAGAGAGCGACTATGAAAACAGCTAGAAAACAATTAACAAAATGGCAAAAGCACATGCCTATCAATAATTATCTTAAGGGTAAATGGACTAAGTTTTCCAATTAAAAGACATAGATTGGCTGACTGGAAAAAAAAAAAAACAAACACAAGACCCATCTATATGCTGCTGAGAAGAGACACACTTTAGATGCAAGGACACACAGAGATTAAAAGTGAAGAGATGAAAAAAATATATTCCATGCAAATGGAAAGGGAAAGAAAGATGGGGTAGAAATATTTGTATCAGGAAACATAGATTTTAAAACAAAGATGGTAACAAGAGACAAAGAAAGACATTCAATAATGATAAAGGGGTCAATTCAACAAGATATATAACATTTGTAAGTGTTTATGCATGCAACATAGAAGCACCTGAATATATAAAGTAAATATTAACATACCTAAAGAGAGAAATAGACAGCAATACAATAATAGTAGGGAAATTTAATACTCCACTTACATCAATAAATAGATCATCTAGAAAGAAAATCAATGAAGAAACATGGGCTTTAGATGAAGTGTTAGACCAGATGGATTTAGATATTTACAGAACATTCCATCAACAAGCAATACAAAATGTATTATTCTCAAGGGCACATGGAACATTTTCCAAATAGATCATATATTAGGCCACAAAACAAGTCTTAATAAATCTGAGACAATGGAAATCATAATCAATCATCTTTTCTGACCACAATGGTATGAAACTGGATATTAACTACACAAAGCAAACTGGAAAATTCACAAATATTTAAAGATTAAACAACACAATCCTGACCAACCAATGGGTCAAAGAAGAAATCAAATGAGAAATCAAACAATACCTTGAGAGAAATAAGAAATGCAAATGGAACATATCAAAATTTATGGGATTCAGCAAAAACAGTTCTAAGAGAGGAGTTCATAGTGATAAATATCTATTTCAAGAAACGAGAAAAGTCTCAAATAAATAACCAAACTTTACACTTAAAAACTAGAAAAAAAGAATAAATTCCCTAAAGTTAATAAGAGAATGGAAACAACAAAGATTAAAGCAAAAATAAATGAAAGAGATGGAAAAGATCAATAAAACTAAAAGATGATTCTTTGAAAAGATAAACAAAGTTGACAAACCTTTAGCAAGATTCACCAAGAAAAAAAGAGAGAGCGCTCAAATAAATAAAACCAGAAATGAAAGAGATATTAGAACTGATACCACAGAAATATGAAGGATCCTAAGAGAGTACTATAAACAATTATATGCCAACAAATTGAGCAACTTAGAAGAAACGGATAAATTCCTAGAAACATACCACCTACCAATACTGAATCATGATGAAATAGAAAATCTGAACAGACTGATGTCTAGCAAGGAAATTGAATCAGTTATCAAAAACCTTCTAATAAACAAAAGTCCAAAACCAGACAGATTCGCTGGTGAATTCTATTGAACATTCAAAGATGATTTAATACCAATCCCTCTCAAACTCTTCCAAATAATAGAAGAGGGGCGGATCTCTTCCAACACACTTTACAAGGCCAACATTAACTTGATACCAAAACTGGAGAAAAAAGCCATGAAAAAAGAAAACTACAGGCCAATACAGCTGAGGAACATAGACGCAAAAGTCCTCAACAAAATATTAGCAACTGAATTCAACAATACATTAAAAGGATCATACACACACCATCATCAATTGGGATTTATTCCAGGGATGCAAGGATGGTTCAACATTCACAAATCAGTTAATGTGATACATCACATTAACAAAATGAGAGATAAAACCATGTGATCATCTCAATAGATGTAGAAAAAGCATTTGACAAAATTCAATATCCCTTTATGATAAAAACTTTCAAGAAAATAGGTATAAAGTGAATGTACTTCAAAATAATAAAGGCGAGCCCACAGATAACATCATACTCAAGGTGGAAAGCTGAAAGTTTTCCTCTAAGATTAGGAACAAGACAATGATGTCCACTCTTGCCATTTTATTCAACATAGTATTGGAGTACTAGAAAGAGAAATTAGGCAAGAAAAATAAATAAAATCATCCAAATTGGAAAGAAAGAAATAAAACTGTCTCTATTTACAGATGACATGGTGTTATTTATAGAAAACCCTAAAGAATCCATCAAAAAACTATTAGAACTAATAAACTCAGTAAGGTTACAGGATACAAAATCAATACACAAAAATCTGCTGCATATCTTTACACTAATAATGAACCATCAACAAGTAAAATTAAGAAAACAATCCCATGTACAATTGCATCAAAAAGTTAAATACCTACGAATAAATTTAACCAAGGAGGTGAAAGACCTTTATACTGAAAACTGCAAGAGATTAATGAAGGAAATTGAAGAAGACACAAATAAATGGAAAGATATTCTATGCTCAAAGATGAAAAGAATTAACATAATTAAAAAGTCCCTACTACCCGAAATAATCAACAGCTTCAATACAATCCCTGTCAAAATTCCAATGGCATTTTTCACAGAAGTAGAGCAAACAATCCTAACATTTGTAGTGTTTCCATTTTAATACTTATCACTGAGTGCTTGTGAGTGAGGCCAACATTAGACATTTTGATGAAGCTTATCTGAGATGGCTTGAAAAAGTTTTGAACCAAAAAATTTTAAATTTTTCCAAATTTACTCAGTGGAAAATTCTCCTTCTTGGGTATATGGCAGGGGTGGGGGTGTTGTGTTTGAGTAGCCACATCATAGCTGAAATTAAATATTCTGTTCTAATTACTATAGAAGAATCCAAATTTTCCCCATTGTCAAATTTAGCCCATTGCCGTGTATGTACACCTACACACATTTTTAATAAGATGATCCATATTGTATATGATTAGCATTGTATTTGTTATCTATTTTTTTATCCTGAGTAATATTTGTTCTAGCTAAGCATATTTACGTTTTTTTGAACATTCATGATTTACAGCTGTGCTAACTTAAATGAAAGCAAATATGTAATTAAATGCCATAATATGTCTGTAACTGAGTATTAAATAAAGAAACTTAAAATATAAAAGAAAAGAATTATTTTTTTTGTGTTCAGTTAATGAGAGGAATGATAAAGAATGCATTTAATATGTTTATTCTAAAGACCTATATGCCAAGATTTTATCAACCAGAAATCTTTTTCAATAGGAATCTTTTTTCTTTTGGTCAGGAAGATTGGCCCTCAGCTAACATCTGTTGCCAATCTTCCTCTTTTTGCTTGAGGAAGACTGCCTCTGAGCTAACATCTGTGCCAATCTTCCTCTATTTTGTATGTGGGACACTGCCACCGCATGGCTTGATGAGCGGTGTGTAGGTGTGTGCCTGGGATCCGAACCCTGGGCTGCCAAAGTGGAGCGCGTGAAGTTAACCACTGCACCACCAGGCTGGCCCCTCAGTAGGAATCCTTTAACTTGTATTTAGACATTCTGAGTTGTCTAACTTCCCTAGAAGATTTTTAAAATTCATTTCGTAAACATTTACTAAATATTGTACATATGTACTCCTATGCTAAGAGCTTGCAATACAAGCATGTATAAGACATTAAAGTGGCTTACAGAAAATAACATGTACGTATGTGTGTAGTGTGTAAGATAAAATTGAAATCCATTATAAAGCTTCCACTTCTGTCTGGGAGATCAGGAAAATACAAATTTTGTAAATTTTGAATACTAAGTAGGAATTTTTTCTTCATAGAGGACTATGTTAAGCCAGGGAAAGCACTAGAAATGGAAGCAACTTTTTATGTTGAGCTAATATAGATATACTATAGTTTTGGTAACTTTCATGTTTTATCATTTGAATACCAGTTACAAGTAAGGTCGCAAACTAAATTTACTGAACACTTACTATATGCTGGTTTGTTCAAGACATTTCTAAATAAATAAATGAATAAACAAATAGCATAATTTTATTTAACTTGTGAAGTAAATATTATTGACTCAAAATCCAGCTCTCTTTCCACTACTCCAGGTTGATTCACATAGGTGTTGTGGAAAGATACACTCAATCAAGAGCAATAAATAATTCTATGTTTTCATGAAACAGAGTCTAGACTGCCAAGAGGAATAGGGTGGAGGAATAGAGGCAATATAATCATGTTTCCTATAAGTAAATTCTGACTTATCCTGTATTATCTTTCTATGCTGTGTAACAAATTACCACACACATAGTGACTTAGAACAACGTACATCCATTAGCTCATACTTCCATGAGTCAGAAGTCCAGGCATGACATGGCTGAGTTCTCTGTTCAGCTTCATTTCAGCCTGGAATCAAGGTGTTGGCTACACTTAGTTTTTTTCTGGAGGCTCTTAGGATGAATTCACTTTCATGTGAATTCAGGTTATTGGCAAAATTCAATTCCTTATGGTTGTAGGGCGGAGGTCCCCATTTGCTTACTGGCTATCTGCTGTGAGTTACTCTCAATTTATTGAGGCCACTCTAAGATCCTTTCTACATGACCCTCTCTATCTTCAAAGCCAAAAAAGAATTTCCTCTCCTGTCAAATCCCTGTCCGGCTTTTAGTCTCTCTGACTTTGGATCATTGGCTTCAATAAGACACCCATCCTTTTTCAGGGCTCATTTGCTTAGGTTAGCCCCACTGAAGATAATCTTCCTTTATTAAAATGAATAGTGCCAAATAACAACCTAATTCCAGGAATGAAATCTATCATACTCACTGATCCAGGGAAAATACAGAGTATGTACACCAAGGGATGGGGATTCTAGAGGTCATGTTAAAATTCTGCTGACCACACTGTAATTTAGTGCAAGTCGTTTAAGCTCCTGGCACTAATTTCCCTGTAAATACAACATAAGTGCTTACCTCATAGGGTGGTGGGAAGGTTTCCAAGGGCAATATGGGAAAGTATTTAACACGTCATCTGGAAAACAATAAGCATCCAATAAATGTTAACAATTATTTTATTAGTTTCAGTGTTTTTTTATTTAACAAATTAAACAATAAACAACGTAATGCTTTAATCGTGAAAATTAATCTAAATATTTAAGTACACATATATTGTGAATCAAAGAGAAAAAAAATGTTGATGCAACTGGCAGCTCCAGTTAAAAAATAATCTGTATGATTTAATCATTCTTACATTTTTCTAAGAATGAAGTGTCTTGATTGGAATGGGAAATCAATAAAAAAATAAAAATTTCCACACCCACTTTAATCACTCTATTAATACTCATGGGATCCTAGTCTAAACTTAATTCCTTTTTTTTTAATTCCTCATTAAACTAAATAGCGTTCTATCTGTGGCATAATTGAACATATTCTTAATGAGAAAGTAGCAATCATCGAATTCACCATGTACACAGTGAATATGGATTGGATATTATTCTTCATCTTGCCTGCTAAACCAGGCCAGTATTGCGAGGTTGGTTACCATTGTGAAATTTTGTGGTTGATTTCAAACAAGTCAGCGGAAAAATATAATCTGTTAAAATGTCCATATGCTTGTTAAAATTGTGGGTAAGCACATGGTAGAAATCCTACTCATTAAAAGAAAGACTTATTTTTACACAAGTATGATATATGGGTACAGCTTTAGAAGATCTGGACACAATAACAGATGCTTCCACATTAAAATATCTTCCTAATGATAAAAGGTTTACCATTTTATGACGTGGGATAGAGAGAAACGATATTTAAAATGTTATATATAAAGTGATGACCATTTCTTTGTAAGATCAAATATTAATAACTTAGTTAATTCTGGAAGGAGGATTTTTTAAAAAGCTGAAAGAAAAATGCAACGTATTTGGGATTCTGCAACTGCTTTTTGACATTTTAGGTAATTAGGATGTTAATGTTCCTCGAAATGGAAACAATATACGTAGTTTTCTGCTTTACTCTTTATGAAGAAGTAGTTTTTTAGGCTTATTAAGATAGCGTCTATAAGGATTCCAAAAGAGACTTATCTGCTTAGAATAAAATTCTTTGTAAAGAAAAATCTTATAGTATATACCTTTCTATGACAAATCAAACATGTTATTCAAAGTTTATTTGCTATTTTAAAATATATGTTCCAAATGTTGACAGACCGTTAAGCTTCAAGGCCTGAGGTCTCTCTTCCACCAGAGGCGCTGACGCAATGTAACTGTAGCAACTTACCAGTCCCGCAGCCTCTTGGGATTTCATTTTTTGCCTTTACAAATTAGCAGTACATTAATTCTTATGCTGTGTTCACTAGATAGGGGAAGATCAAAATGAGATAACTATGAAAGGCTTAAAAGACTGTACTGTACTAAAAATGAAATTGTTAGCATGAAAATATTATCAGTACAAAACTGATGTTTCTTATAGATAGAATAGGTCTGATCCATAAGTAACGAGAATAAAGGTAATTAGACTGCATTTCATCTTCAAAAAGCTTTAGCATAACATGATATATACAGTCATGCACTGCATACGGACATTTAATTCAATGACGGATCGCGTATATGACAGTGGTCACATAAGACTAGCACTCTATCCTAGGTGTGTAGTAGAAGGTATACCCAGCATGACTGCACATCATCAATATTCAGTTTCCCTCTTTCTTTTTCTTGTTCGCCTCTTGCTTCCTACTGGAGTAAAATTATAATAGGTATAGATGCTTTTAATTTTTCTCAAATGTTTTCCAAAACTGTAGTTTGAGAGGAAATAACCAGATAAAATTACATAAAATGTGAAGGGCAACTTTTATTGCTTTAGAAATCATGAGTCAACTGTCTCTCCAAGAGTCTAAAGAAAAGAAACCCAATGCCAAACATATTAACACTCTCTAACCTCGTTTTCCTTCTATTCTTACAAAACTCTGCGTACCTCACGTCCTTATTGAAAACTCAGAATATATAGTTACTTAACTTTTTACTAGAACAAACATGGTTGATTTGAATAATGTAAACAGAAGCACTACACGTTACGTAACAGTAGCATTTGCTTGTACACAGTGGTGCATCACTTAACTACAGGGATACGTTCTGAGAAATGCGTTGTTAGGCAATTTCATCATTGTGGGAGCATCATAGAGTGTACTTACACAAACCTAGATAGTACAGCCTCCTACACACCTAGGCTGTATGGTACTAAGCTCATGGAACCACATCCTACATGCAGTCTATTGTTGACGGAAACTTCATAATGCAGCACATAACCATATTGTAAAAAAAACATTTTTTATTAGTGGAGATAAACTTTTTAAATGGATCAAAATGTGGCAATACTTAAGATTAAAGTAAGATAATCATGTAAGTATGGAATGAGAAATTGGTGCTACCTTAATCATAAGCCAATCCAAAAATGACTAAAGATTATTTTCAAGTATGGCAAGAGATATATCTGACCTCAAGAACCTGCCATGTAAACATCTCAATTTACACAAGAATCCTTTTATTTGGTGACCAAAATAGGTTTCCATAATGTTAGTTCTTAATTAAATGGCCTGCAGAACAGATCTGTACTGTCACCAGGTTGTCAGACTTTTGGTTAAAAGAGGAGATGGTATTTCATTAAATACCCAAGATTAATCTTGCCATCGTGTTGTATCTAATGTTAAAGCTCTTACACTAATTATTCCATTTAAGTTGACATGTCTATATGCTTTGAAAGTATGTGCAAGGAAAAAGAGATTAGTTTTTCTTGATAGGCTTTGCTGCTCCTCACAAATTGCCTCTGCTTTTCCTTCCTTCCTAATTGGATATATTACTTGAAATTTGACTCTATAAGGTCCCTGAACAAAACTGTCTAGGAAACAAAGTTTGCCTTTAGTTCTCTCCTCCCTTTGTGATGGGTCTGGTATCTCCTTAGAAGACAACAGCAGCCACCCAGTAACTCCCTGGATACAGTATTAGGAGCATGTGCTCTGCACGCAGGTGTACCTGATTCCCAGTATCTGCTTCTGCTTTGTGCCTTTGATTTTGGCAAGTTACTTAAAGCCTTGGTGCCTCAGTTTCCTTATCTATTAAATTACATAAATTGTAACATTATTGAGAGGATTAAGTGAAACACTATATATATTTGAGACATAGTAAATAGTCATTAAATGGCAGCTATTATAAGAAATCGTCTTAGGTGGCTCTTGTATTCTTTTATCTGTCTGTGGTTACCCACTACTCAGAGAAGTGTGTGGTCATGAATCTTTGCTAGTCCTCATAATTTTCATGAATTTCCCATATTCTGAAAGCACTGTCATTCTACTTCAAACTAATCAATCAATGGGAAAGAGTAAGAAAATTATTTCTAGGTAATCCAAATGAAGCTTAGTTTCTTTCTGGAGATAATTCTCCCACTTTGTTAGATAATGCAAATATAATACAAACATCTATGGTTCGTGGTTTATTACTATGTGCCAAGGACCATGCCTAAGGTTTTGAGTTCATTGTTTCATTCAACTCTAAAAACAACTCTGAAAGGTACTGATCATTTTCCTATTTACAGAGAAGAAAATGGTCACTCACAGAGGCTAAGTAGATTGCCCCAAGTCACCAAACTGGGGAACAGTGTATCCAAAGTTCAGACTTAAATTCTTAAAAATCAGTACCTCTTGAAGAAAAGACTAAAACAATCAAAATGATGGTCCTTAGAGTTACCCATTGCATGTCTACATTTGGAGACAGCTAGAAACTGTGTAGACCTGTCGACTACCATCTCCCAAACTGTGTTCTGAGTTACAAAGTATGCAAAATTATTTATAGCTGGGTTATCAAAACATTTTAATGTATTTGAGTATTTATATATGTATTTTAGTGGCACATCAGATTCACAATTTCACAGTTAGTACTGCTTAGGGCTAGGCTAAGTAGAAATGTGTGTAACTTTAAAGAATAAATAAATACAGTAATAGTACAGGTGATCAACAAATATTACAAAATTTTGAAGGTAGTACAGAAATTTCTGGAAGTTAAGAATTACTTCCCCAATCCACTGTACTATATGGTACTGGAGTAGGCATAAGGAGAAATATTTAGTTGCAAATTTGGTTTTAAATTACAGCTCCTCTTTCCTAACCGTGTAGTAAAGAAACACTATTCAATGACATGGTAGTGACAATATTTCTCCCTTTTTTCTTACAAAACTTGAGTCTCCTGTTTTTATTTACCTCAGATACCTTAATCTGATCTTATAGATTCTTACTCATGGTATCCCCCACACATTGTTCAAAGAGAAAGTCATCCTATTTATACAGCTTTTCTCCTACTTAGAATTAATATTTCCTCATCTCTCTTCCCATAGGTCTCAGGAAACAACATAGCTTTATCACTTCCTGCATTGTGCTAGAGTTATATATTCTCAGGTCTCTCTTGCAATCACGTGCCCATCGTTGAAAGCATTTTCAAAGTGGAAATTATCTTTCGAATATTTTAATCTTTAAGCCTAGTACAGTGCCTAGAACATAGCAAGTTTCTTGTCAGAAGAAAGGAAGTGGGAGATTCCATCTCAGTTTTAGTGTCCTTGATACTGAGGTTTGCCACCTGGATGAGGTGGAATTAGTTTTCAGTGTATAATTCATGAACTAAGAGAAGGAAAATACAAGAGATAAATTCCAGAGTGTTTCAACATCAAGATCAGGGAAGTTTGTCTGTATGGAGGAGTTTGGCAGATGGGAAATATAAAGCAATGGGAAGAAAAATGGAGAAAGCAGACGAGAAAAGGAGGTCTAGGATGGAAGTTAGCACAAGGTGGTCTGAGCAGATGCGGCCCCAAATGTTTTCTGTTGGGAGTTTGCCTCTTCAGGTTGTATCAGTGATGGAGATAAGTGCTCTAACTATCTGACATCATAGATGTTTCCTGAAGTGAATTTGTCTGGCATACTCAATTTCACTCATGTGTACACAATGGAGGAGGTAACCTTGCTTGATTACTTATGGGCTAGACAGAAGGGTTGTGAGCACCAGTATACACTTTTGATTATATGCTAAAGATTATGTAACTTACCCCATTGATAAGCTGTGAGAAAGATGCAATAAAAGATATACATCATTCCAATTATTCCCAGACAGACTTCTTGTTGCGTCTACTCCTAATTGGAGAGAATCAGTAAAAAATTGCTCAACTGGAATCACACAGTAGGCTGTGTAAACCAGGAACTGAGAGCTATAGTCCTGGCAGTTAGTAGTTCAGTCTCCATTTGATTGGGCCTTGGCATTGTGCAAATAGAACAAGCATGGAATTTTCCCAGTAATACAAAGCTGCTGTTTCCACTTACTGGACTTCTGTAGCCCATTGCAGCCAAGATAACAGTAATAGCCAAACAAGAGGAGAAGCCTCTTAATTTATGTTTTTAAGGCCAGGAAGAACAAACCTGTTCCTATAGTGATGTTTTGGCCCGTGGATTACAGTGGGCAGTGCTTTGTTGTACAGAGAAAACTTTGTGAAGTGAGCTCATGAATAAACTTTTTCTTTCCTACTAGGATCTTAATGTTAGTATAAATGCAAATGCCAGTGAAATTACCTAGGAAGCCAGCAGAGAAATCCACTGCAGACTTAGCCTCAAAGCCAAGGATAAACTTGGACATGAGTCTTTAAGCACAGGCTGATGCTTGATGATAGTTGAAACTAGTTAGCTCACCTTATAAGAAACATTCTTGATTTTGTTCATTTTGCTAATTTTACCTTTATCATTTAAAATCATGAAATTTAGGCAGGAGAATTTACTCTATTCCTTTGAGAAAATCTTTGGTCACTCTTAGGGTTTTTTTACTTAGACTTCAATCTTTCTGTCTGTATTCACTTTTAGACATTGGCTACACAGACTTATTCTGCACTTATGATGGACATTTTTCAAAGCCTTTAATCCCTTGTATTTGTCTGCATAGCATCTTCTAGTTTTCAACATGCTTTCAAATTCACTGTTTCATGTTGTCCTCACAATAATCTATTTTGTTAGCAAAGGATTTATGGTAGTCCTCATTCTATTGGTGATGAAACTGAGGTTCCATGAGGTCAACTAGCTGGCTGTTGTCAATGGCAGGTTTTCAACCAAAAAGGTTTCACTTCTTGTCTGTTGCTCATACCCTTTGTCTTCTATGCACATTAGACATAAAAAGCTAATAATGAAACATGAAAAACAAATTAAATTGATCTGCCATTTTGGAAAGCTTTGGAGATGATCAACATAACAAACTTGAATTATTTGGCATCCTCTATGGGCCAAGAATTGTGGAAACCCCCCTTATATCTGACAAGGTTGTATGGGTTTTTGACCTGCACAATATTTTAGCTGACTATCTACTATTGGTGTTCTACACTACAAGGTGACGGGAATTCAGGTAACACGGCACACTTGGGTTTACAATTTCCCATTGGTAGTCCTGTACTTTACGGTGATTTATTAAGTCAGCTCTAGTAAACTAATGCAGTGGGCAAAAACATTCTGGACTGGATAGCTCCCTACTGGTTCCTGGTTTTGTGTAGGTAGCTCAGGTCCAGCCTACTATGATACGTGAGAGTCTATTCTCGGCCTTGCTTGGGCATTACAAGTCCAAACATAGGCATATCTGGTCATGCATTTCCCATTGGTTGTTTTGTCTTCAAATCCCTTTAACTATTTAGACTTAGGTCCCCTTTTATTTATGCCATTTGCCAATTCATTTCTTTGTTTTGAGACCAGCAGTGTATTTCCCTTTTTCTTGGTCATATTTCATCCAGGATTTCTGTGTGTCCCTATGCTGCAGTGTGAGGTACAGGGAAACCTTCTGTCAACACCTCCTCACCTTGACTTCCACTAATCAAGTACCCTGGCTGGACAGCTCTAAGTTTAAAAAAAATCCCACCTTAACCAAGGGACCAGACACAATACAGTTAGTATATGAATGTGACTTAATCTTTTCTTAGATGAGACTAAAAGAATACTTCCTCAAGTCTTTTTCTCTTGGTGACCTAAGATGGTTGTCCTTTGTAATGAAAGTTCTTAATTTTCACAATAATGTCTTAAAACAAACCTGAGCCATGTTTTGCAAAGGTACAGCTCAGAGTCTCTTAAAAAAAAAAGCCTTTAAATTGAGAATCTTGCAACTCTCAAAAGGATGGTATCATGTTTTGGGGTGCGCTGTAACAGTAATGATTTTAGTGTTAACATTTATGCTATTTGTGTCTTTAGTATCTCCTCTCCATGTGCTTTCAGAGCACAAGCATGAGTTCTCCCACTTTTGGTTTCCTGAATAAAAGGAAGGATATTTTTGTGTTTTAATGTTCCCTCCCTTTTTCTCTCCCAAGTCTCTTGTCTGTGGGAAGCCAGTACGGAATTACTTGAACTAAATATTGTAGAGCAGCTGTGTTAATGAAAGCATTTGTTTTCATTTATTTTATGTGCACATACCTAAAGAGTTATGCAACAGCTATACATTTATAAACCCAGTGAATGGAGATCATAAATAAACACAGGAATAGACTTCAGTTAGAAACCAGAATTTGCAGTTAAAGGCATTATATAAACTACACAAATAGACAGGAAATTCCAGCTCTGTGAGATTTCTTTAGGCAACAGTATATCATCACTTACTTTTAGTTTGACATCATCTTCTGCTTCATATCTTACACCTGAACGTTTTTGTCATTTGGAATAGTACAATATTGAGTTTATTGATGCTGGTAGAGTTAGAATATGGTCTATTGAGCTACATGAATTAGAACTGAAAAATGTCAATTTAAAAATGATGTGATATGGTTACACTTAATTAACTTGTGTGAAGGAGTAAGTAAAGTATAAGCAATCTTTCATAAAATTAGTTGGAAATAGTGAAAATACACAGATAGCAGAACCAGTGTTAATAATTTTAAATAGAACATATTCCAAAGTTTCATCTCCCAAGATAACTTTTATTTTGATATTTTACAAAATTTATTTATTTATTTTGAGGAAAATTAGCCCTGAGCTAACTACTGCCAATCCTCCTCTTTTTGTTGAGGAAGACTGGCCCTGATCTAACATCCATGCCCATCTTCCCCTACTTTCTATGTGGGATGCGTACCACAGCGTGGCTTTTGCTAAGCAGTGTCATGTCCGTACCCGGGATCTGAACCAGCGAACCTCGGGCCTTCGCTAAGCAGAATGTGCGAACTTAATTGCTGTGCCACTGGGCCAGCCCCAGATATTTTACAAAATTTAAAATGTTAAGTGTTAACTTCCACTCTCAGCTCTGACATGTAAAGAGCTTTGACGTATTAACTGGCATCCTTATAATGAGACAAAGTGGACTAACTAAAAAGCAATGAATTTTCTCAGACCCTTCAGAAAATGAGGTTGCAGGGCAAACTACCATCCCAAAGTCTAAACAGACATGTGAATCCAGAGAGTCACAAGCGAGCTCTACATACCTACAGCAGAAGCCACTGGAGTCATAAACTGATGAGGGCACGTAAATTTTGGTAGATTCACAAATTGTTGGAAGCTGAGTGTGAACTAGCATGAGAGTGAGAAACTCGTGGAGGCTGCAGTTTAAGAAAGATCCTAACACTCATGGGATTTATCTACATCAACCTCATCAGGTTCTTAGAGTGAAGATCCAAGGAAGATCTCCTCATGGCTCTAGCCAGGAGCAAATACTAATCAATATGAAATAAAACCAGAGCATTCTTCATGACAAAAGTCGTCTCTCTGAGAAAAAAACTGTACCAAAGTCTTATCCTAGCTTGTAGAAGGGTACTGCTGTCATTCCAGCCACACTTGCCTTCCTGTCTGAGCAAAGAGTGGTGGAAATGCTATACTACTGGAGATACATTTATGAATGTCAATGAAAAAAGTAGGAAAGAGAAAACAAAAAATCAACACAATGGAAAGGAAACAGGGACAAACATGATAGATGTTAATCCAACTACATCAATAATCACTTTAACAGTCAATTATCTAAACATGCCAATTTAAAAAATGTGAAGAGATAAAACCAGATAAAAAAGACTTACAAAAAGAATGGAGATTTTAAAAAACAAGACATGATGATGTATTGTCTTAAGAAATTCTTTTTAAATAGAAAGACTGATAGGTTAAAAGTAAAGGAATGGGTAAAGATCATGATAACAATAATGAAAAGAAAGCTGGAGTAGCTATATTAATTCCAGACAAAATAGATATCAAAACAAAGAAAATTATCAGGGATAAGTAAGTGCTTTACATAATGATAGCAGGTTCAGTCCTCCAAGAAGACATAACAATCCTAAATGTGTACACACCTAACAATTGGTGTCAACATATCTGATGCAAAAGTTACTAGAACTGAAAGGAGTGACAAATCCATTATTATAGTTTGAGACTTCCTGCTCTCTTGTAGGAATTAGTAGACCAAGTAAGCAGACTATCAGTAAGGATATAGTTGACTTGACAGTGCTGTTAACTTGATCTAATTGACCTTTATACAATACTCCATCTGACAGTAGTAGAATACATATTCTTCTCAAGATCACATGGTACAATCAGCAAGATAGAGCAGATTTGGGATATAAAATACACCTGAACAAATTTTAAAAAATAAAAATAACACACAGTATGTTCTCAGACCACAATGTCATTAAACTACAAATTGGTAAAGCAAAAATAGCTGGAAAATCTCCAAATATATGAAGTCAAACAACACACTGATAAATACCTCATGGATCAAAGAAGAAGTCTCAAGAAAAGTTAGAAATTATTTTGAACTAAATGAAAATGAAAATACAACTTTTTAAAATACGTGGAACTCAGCAAAAGCAGTGCTTTGAGGAGAATTTATAACATTAGATGCATATATTAGAAAATAAAAATGATCTAAAATTAAAACTTAAGCTTCTATCTTAGGGAACTAGAAAAACAAGAGTGATATAAGCCTAAAGCAAGCAGAAGAAAATAAATACTGCAAGAGCAGAAATCAGTGAAATTGAAAACAGGAAGACAATAGGAAAAACAAAAAAAGCTGGTTCTTTAAAAAGATTAATAAAATTGATACCTAGGTTAACCAAAAAGAAAAGAGAGACAATCCAATTTTTAATATCAGAAATGAGGAAGGAGTCATCACGATTGAGCCAATGGACATCAAAAGAATAATAAAATGTTAATAGTTTGAGTGTGTTTACTGGATTACAGTTTTGGTCATAGACTTCCAGTGTCTACTTCAGATGTTCATTCAGCAAATTTAGGCATTGACACGGAAGTGTGGAAGTGTTCTAGCAGAAGTCAATTCAGATGGGTGATGAAGAGCCCCCCAGAAAGGAAAACATCCCAGGAGAAGATAGAATGATGGTTTAAGTCAATAAAGAAGCTATAATTGTAAGAAAAAAGTAGTTTTCTGAGTACAGCTTATATCCTGTACTAAATCTTATATCCTGTGTCAAATACAACTGTCCTTAACACATGTCTTTATCCTTGCAATAAAAGAAGAGAGAAAAGAGGAATAAAAAGGTAGGGAGAAGGAAGACAGGTGAAAAGAGTAAAGGAGAAATACATGAGTAAAAGTACCATAGGTCTACTCTGTTGAACTCCAGCCATTGGTGCATAGACAACAAGCTCCAAGAATGTGTAAAGCATAATGTAAATGCAAGGGAATAATTATCTGTAAGACAACCATGTGGTTTTGATACCACAAAGCAAAAAATATCTGTGGGAGAAAAAGGAAATTGTAACTCACTCTCACAATATGGATGTTGATATGGATTAACATATCTCTTCAGCTGAAATGCTCACTGTTTTACTTCCCACTGCTTTCTCAACCACTGAAACCACCCTTGTTGTTGTTGCCAACAACAACCTCTATCTTGCCAAATCCAATATTTTAGTCTCAGTATTCATCTTACTCCACTCTGCAGAAGCAATTGACAAAATTGATCACATCTTCTTTCTCAAAAACCTTCTCTGCATGATTTTCAGGACTTTATATTTATTTGGATTTTATTCTACTGCCAGCTATGCCTTTCCCACTTTCACTTGGTAATCCTCATATTTTCCCAACCTCTTCCCTGAGCTTTGACTTAATATATGCAATGAGGTGTTTAAAGTATTCCTACTTGGATGTTTAATAAGAAACTCAAATTTAACATGTCTGAAACATCATGATTTCCTCTCCCCACTCTTTTCTCCATCTCAGCAAATGGCATTGCCATTGGCTCAGTCACTTTATGAACATTATTGATCTTTTTCCCCTGTAGACCATATCATCTGCAAATCCTATCAGCTCCACTTTCAAAATGGATCCAAAATGCAACCAGTTCTTACCATCTTTACTGGTCTTTTCTTGCCTAAGTCCCATAATCTTTCCCTTGGTGAGGCAGTAGGCTTCTTACTTATCTCTCTGCCTCTGTTCTTGTTGGCAAACTATATATTCTTCAAAGAGCAGTAAGATGATCTTTTAGAATGCAATAAGAGGGTATGTCTCTTCCTTCTTCAAAATTCTCCAATAGGGTTATGGTTCCACATGTAAGGACCTTGGAAGACACCACTACATCCTAACAACAAATAAAAGCTGAACAGACTGAAAAATCAACAACTCTTCTTGGATACATGACAGAGGGGGAAGAAATAGGGCAAAATGCTGCCCCCAAGAGCGAAGAGAAAGACAGGTGAATGCAAGTCATCATGACGTACCAGAAAAGAGGCTCAGGAACAGAAAGCATCATACAGCCAGTGCCAGGGGGAGCAAACCTGAACTGTAATTAAGACAATGCTGGGGATTCAGTGTGCACAGCTCTAAGAGTTAAAAACTGCCAGGGGTGTGGCCCTGTGGCTTAGTGGATATGTTCAGTGTCCTTCACTTTGGTATCCTGGGTTTATGGGTTCGGATCCTGGGCATGGACCTACACCACTGGTCAGCCATGTTGTGGCAGTAACCCACATACAAAATAGAGGAATATTGGCACAGATGTTAGTTCAGGGTGAATCTGCCTCACCAAAAAAACCGAAAAGCCCCAACAACCTGCAAGGGGACCCAGTCATAAGAGGACCCACACAACATTGTGAGATTTACCACAAGGAGCACAACCATTTTCTCACAGTAAATATCAAAGAAAACTCCCTTTGTGTTTCTGGAGAAGGAGGGGAAGAACCGTTATGAAATACACCATAGCACTCTGTCTTAACAAGGGCTTTCCTCAGGGGAAACTAGTTAACCAGACCTAAACTGTTGGGGTATTATCATAGGCTAACTAACCTGGGAGAAGCGAAATACCAACTCCAGTCAGCTGGAGCCACCCTGTCCCATCTAAGGGGAGAGGGAAAAAACTGAGAAACTCTTGTGAAGTTCACAGTTTAGGAGCATAAGCTCACTACAAGAAACCTAATCATAGGACCACAGAGTGCTTCCACATGTAAGGAGCTTGGAAGACACCACTACATCCTATGATCACAGAATGCTTCCCCTTCTCCCAAACTTTACCACCACATTACTAAAGTCTATTTATGACAGTTTCTTTTACCCAGTACATCCAGTCCACCTTCAAAAAAAATCACACGGCAATCCCAAAAGGCAACCCCACCCCCTACAATTTGAAAAGACAGAGAAAGCATCAGAACTAGACATGGCAGGTCTGTTGGAATTATCAGATGGAAAGTTGAAAACATTATGATTAATATGCTAAGAGTTCTAACAGGTAAAGTAGACAGTATGCAAGAACAGATGGGCAATGTAAGCAGAGAGATGGTAACCCAAAGGAAGAATCAAAAAGAAATGCTAAAGATAAAAAATACTAATGGAAATGAAGAATGCCTTTGATGAGCTTGTTAGTAGACTGAACATGGCTGAGGAAAGAATCTCAGAGCTAGAGATTATATCAATAGAGTTCTTAAAAACTGTAAAAGCAAAAGTCGAAAACTGAAAGAGAAAAACCCAGAACAGAATACCCAAGAACTGTGGGGCAAATTCAAAAGGTGTAACATATGTAATGGGAATATCAGAAGGATACAAAAGAGAGAAAGGAATAGAAGAAATATTTGAAAAAAATAATGACTGAGCATTTCTCCATAAATTAACATCAGACACTAAACCACAGATCAGGGAAGCTCAGACAACAACACACAGGATAAATGCACAAAAAAAAAAAAAAAAAAAAAGAAGAAAACAAGAAATGAAAAACTCCCAAAATCCCACTATACCTAGGCACATTGGTTTCAAACTACAAAATTAAAGAAAAGATCCTGAAAGAAGCTAGAGTAAAAAAAAACCCTTACCTATAGGAGAACAAATTCATAAAGATATGAATTACATCCAACTCTTCCTCAGAAACCATCCAAGCAAGAAAGTATATTGAAATATTTAAAATATTAGAGAAAAAAATCAAAAACCCTAAAATTCTGTACCTTGAGACATTACTCTTCAAAAGTGAAGAAGAAACAAAGACTTTCTAAGGCAAAAAAAAAAAAAAAAAAAAAAAAAAAAATTGAGGGAATTTGTTACCAGTAGACCTGTCTTACAAGAAATGTTAAAAGAAGTTCCTAAAAGAGAAGAAAAATAATACAGGTCAGAAACTCAGATCTACATGAAGTAAGAAAAGAATTGAAGAAGTAAAGGAAGGTACAATGAAAACTTTTAATTTTCTTATTCTTAGTTCACCTAACGGATAACAGTTTGTTCAAATAATACCAACAATGTATTTATTTATGTAGGCATATTTACCCATCTATCTAATATAATATATATATGCTTATGTATACTGATATATAAGTGAAATGAATGACAAAAATGGTACAAAGGAGGTAGGAATTAGGACTATTTTGTTATTATGAGGTACTCATACTACCCATGAACTAGTATATAATTATTTGCAAGTGGACTTATATTAGCTGTGTGTGTGTGTATATATATATCTCAAACTCTATGGAAATGAAAAAAAGTAAAAAAAGAAGTATAATCAATATACTAAGACAGGAGAGAAAATTTAATCTTATGAAGTGCTCAATTAAAACCAAAAAAAAGGAAGAAAAAGAGTGAAGGACAAAATAGGAACAAAGAACAAGGGCAGCAAATCAAAACCAGTAATGAATGTGGTAATATTAATCCAACAATATCTATAATTGCTTTGAATATCAATTGTCTAAATGTACCAATTAAGAGGCAGAGTTGTCAGACTGGATTAAAATAACTAAATATATATTGTCTACAAGAAACTCACTTTAAATAAAAGATACATATACATTAAAAGTAAATAGATGAAGAAAAATTTACCATGCTAACACAAATAAAAAGGAAAGCAGGAGTATGTATATTACATTCAGAAAGAACAAATTTCAAAGCAAGGAAAGTTATAAGTGATAAATAAAGGCATTATATAATGATAAGAGATCACTTCTCCAAGAAGACAGTACAATCCTTAATGTATATGACCCAAGAACAGAGTATTGAACTCTGTAAGGCAAAAAGTAACGGAATTGCTAAAGAAATGAATGAATCCACTATCATATTTGAAGACCTCAACACTCTTCTATCAGAAATGTACAGATCCAGCTGCAGAAAATCAGCAAGGATGAAGTTAAACTTAAAAACACCATCAACCAACTGGATATAATTGACACCAATAGACTACTTTATGCAACAACAGTAGAATACACATTATTCTCAAGCTCACATGGAACATTCACCAAAATAGACTACATGCTGAGTAATAAAACACACTTTAAAAAACTTAAAAGAATGGAAATCATATGATGTCTACTCTCAGACCACAATGGAATTAAATTAGAAATCAATAACATAAAGATAATTGGAAAATACAAAAATATGTGGAAATTAAACAACACACTTCTAAATAATACATGAGTCAAAGAAGAAATCTTAAGAGAAATTACAAAAATATTTTAAACTAAGTGGAAAAATGAAAACACAACTTATCAAATTTTGTGTGATATAGCAAAAGCAGTTCTCAGATTAAAATATATAGCCTTGAGTGGATGTATTAGAAAAGAAGAAAGATCTAAAATCAATAGTCTAAGTTTCTACATTAGGAAACTAGAAAATGAAGAGCAAGTTAAATTCAGCAGAGGAAAAGAAATAATAGAAATTAAGGCAGAGCTCAATGAAGTTGAACACGGGAAATCAAAAGAAAAAAAACAATGAAGCCAAAGCCAGTTCTTGCAAAGATCAATAAAATCAATTAGCCTCTAGCCAGGATTACTAAAAGAACAAGAGAGAGGACACAAATTACTAATATTGGATATGAATGAAGGAACATCACTACAGATCTCATGGACATACAAGGAATACCATGAACATCTCTATGCCTGCAAATCTCACAACCAGGGTGAAATGGACCAATTCTTTGAAGAATTCAATCTGCCAAAACTCATACAAAAAGAAATAGAAAATCTGAATATGTCTGTATGTATCAAAGAACTTGAATCAACCATTAATAACCACCTAAAATAGTAAGATCAGGCCCTGATGGGTTCACTGGTGACTCTAACAAATGTTTATGGAAGAAATTATACCAATTCTCCACAATCTCTTTCAGAAGATAGACGCAAAAGGAGTATTTCCTAACTCATTCTAATAGGCCAGCATTACCCTATACCAAAGCCAGACAAATACAACACAAGAAAAAAAAAAGCTACAGACCAATATCTCTTGGAAACGTAGATGCAAAAATCCTTAACAAAATATTAGCAAATCCAATACAACAATGTATAAAAAGAATTATATATTAAGACTTAGTGGGATTTGTCCCAGGTATGCAAACCAGTTTGACATTATAAAATCAGTAAATATAATTCGTCACATCAAGAGGCTAATATAAAAACATTACATGATCATATCAATAGATGCATAAAAAGATTTTGACAAAATCCAAAACTCATTTATAATAAAAAACTCTCAGTAAAATAGGAATAGAAAGGAACTTCCTCAACTTGATAAAGGATAGGATGTTAAACTTACAGCTAGCATCATACTTAATGTTGAGAAACATGAAGCTTTTCCTGTAATATCAGGAGCAAGGTAAGGATTCCCCTCTCACCACTCCTTTTCAACTTTGTACTGGATGAACTAGCTAATGTAATAAGACAAGAAAAAGAAATAAAAGTATGCAGATTGGGAAGGAAAAAATAAAACTATCTTTGTTTGCAAATGACACAGCTGTCCATAGAAAATCCAAAATTGTCAAAAAACCCTCCTGGAACTAATAAGTGATTTTAATAAGGTTGCAAGATAAAGGTTAATATGCAAAATTTAATCACTTTCCTATATACCAAAAATGAAGTGGAATTTGAAATAAAACCACAATATCATTTACGTTAGCACTTGAAAACATGAAATGCATAGGTATAAATCTAACAAAACATATACAAGAGCTATTTGAAGAAAGCTACAAAATCCTGATGAAGGAAATCAAAGAATTGAATAAGTGGAGAGATAGCCCATGTTCATGGATAGGAAGACTCAATATTGTCAAAATATGAACTCTTCCCAACTTGATCTATACTTCAACACAATTCCAATCAAAATGCCAGAAAGCTATTTTGTGCATATTGATAAGCTGATTCTAAAGTTTATATGGAGGGGCAAAATACCCAGAATAGCCAACACAATATTGTTGAAAGAACAATATTGAACAATAAGAGAACAAAGTTGTAAGACTGATACTACCTAATTTCTAGACTTACTATATAGCTACAGTAATCAATACTATGTGGTACTGGCAAAAGAATAAAATGATCAGTGGAGCAGAACAGAAAGCTCAGAAGTGTAGACCCATATAAACATAGTGAATTAATCTTTGACAAAGGAGCAAAGGCAATACAATGCAGAAAAGATTGTCATTTCGGCAAACGATGTTGGAACAACTGGACATCCACATACAAAAAAATTAAGCTAAACTTAGACTTTACACTTTTCACAAAAATTAGCTCAAAATGGATCACACCTAAATGTAAAATACAAAACCATAAAACTGCTAGAAAATAACAGGAGAAAACCTAGATAACTTTGGGTATGGTGATGAATTTTTATACTTGACACCAAAGGCACAATCCATGAAAGAATAATTGATCAGCTAGACTTCATTAAAATTAAAAACTAAAAAAGAAAATACTTTTTTTAAAAAAAATTAAAAACAAGAGAACGAAAAGAAAATTCATAGACTGGGAGAAAATATTTGCAAAAGACATTTGATAAAGGACGATTATCTTAAATTTAACAATAAGAAAACAAACAACCCAACTAAAAATGGGCCAAAGATCTTAACCGACACCTCACCAAAGAATATATACAGATGGAGAATAAGCACATGAAAAGATGCTTCACATCCTATATCACAGGGAAATGCAAACTGAAACAATGATTTACTACTACAAACCAATAGAATGGCCAAAATCCAAAACACTGACAACACCAAAGTCAGGTGAAGATGTGGAAGAAAAAGAACTTTCATACTCTGCTGGTGGGGATGCAAAATTATACAGCCACTTTGGAAGACAGTTTGCTGGTTTGTTACAAGACTAAACATACTCTTGTCATATGATCCAGCAATCATGCTCCATGGTATACACCCAAAGGAGTTGAAAACTTACATCCACAGAAAAACTTGCACAGGGACATATGTAGCATCTTTATTGTCAAAATGTGGAAACAACCAAGATGTCCTTCAGTGGGAGAATGGATAAATAAATTCCAGGGTACATTCCAGACGATGGAATATTATTCACTGTGGCTATCAAGCCATGAAAAGATATGGAGAAACCTTAAATGAGTATTACTGTGTGAGAGAAGCCAATCTGAAAAGCCTACATAGGGTAAGATTCCAACTACAGGACATTCTGGAGAAGGCAAAGCTGTGGAAACAGTAGAAAAGAAATCAGTGGTTGCCAGGGGTTGCCAGTGGTGGGGAATGAACAGGCAGAGCACAGAGGATTTTTAGGGAAGTGAAACTACTCTGTATGATACCATAATGATGGATACATGTTATTATACATTTGTCTGATTCCTTAGAATGTACAACACTAAGAGTGAACTCTACTGTAAACTATGGAGTTTGGATGATTATGATGTCAACGTAGGCTCATCAGTTATAACAAATGTACCAGTTTGGCAAGAGATGTTGATAATGGGAGAGGCTATGTATGTGTGGGGCAGGAGATCCATGGGACATCTCAGTGCTTTCCTTTCAATTCTGCTGTGAACCTTAAATTGCTCTAAAATAAGAAAGATTTAATAAAATCAAATAAAACAAACAACAAAAACCTCTCCAATGGCTTCTCATCATACTAAAAATAATGCTTAATCTCTTGACTACTGTTTCTGAGGCCCTAAAGATCAATTCCCTGTTCAACCTTGGCTCCTTCCACTGTCCCTCTCACTTACTTTGTTTCACCTATGAAAATCATGTTTTTCAAACTCAATGAACCTTTTTAGGTCTTAAAATTTCCACATAGAACTGAACAGACAGGGTCCTACTCTAGGTTCTTTGCTTGAGGCAGGCCCTGGTTTGACCTTCCTCTGGCCACAACCTACTTCTAGGGTCTAGAAGTGCCTGGTGCACTCACCTCTTCTAAACTATGGATCAGATCTAATATAGACAATGTATGTATGTGTGACACAGGCTATGTGTCAGACCTGGAATTTCCTGTCCTGCTTAGGCCTATTCCCAAGATCCGTGTTCCAGAGGGTAGCCACATGTGTTACCCACCCCACCTAAGGTGTGTGTACCATGGACTAAATGATGGCCAAGGAATTGCTCTTCTGGGTAGAGATTGTGGACAGCACTTAGACATGCAGACTGGGGTGTTCACAAGCAGGAGTATGAGGTCCCACACAGTGCAGATCTGAGCTAGGTGTGGGGAAAAAAAAGGCAAGCTGTACACCTAGGATCTGGTGCCGGCATCTAGCTCTCCCTGCACAGATGCATTCCGGCGTGATAATACCAGGTGTCCCAGAATTCTAAATTTAATGTGACCCTCCACATTTTCATGGCAGGGTAATTGCCAAAGTATTAGGAGGAAAATCTCTTATTTCCTTTTCTTCCTGTTTAATTTAGTGTTGTTTTGAAAATAAGTTACACTACAGATATAAATGCTTTGAAAGTATATCATTTAGTGAAATGAATACCTGACTGGCTTGTAAACATTACTTTTTCTCCCCTGCTTTGTCAGAATAATTACTCATTACTATCAATTTCTTGACAGAATTTGCATTATTTTATATAATTTATTTATCAGACATACGTATAAATTCTAAAAGTATTACTACATATAATTTATCTTTACTTTTTTTTAACTGGCCAAAAGTGCTATGAGTTCACAAGAAATCAATTTTTAAAAATGAGAAGCTAAGTAAAATTATGGAATATTTAATGATAAAGTCTAAGAATTTGGGGAGTTATCTACTTCCACTTCTTTCTACTGTGCACAGACGTCAAAACTGAATGAACTTTGGTGAAATTCAAAAAAACAAACAAATATGTGCAAATAAGAAATAAATTGTAGATCATTTTTCTACACCTGTATGGAATATTTTTCCCATTTTTCTCCTTATATATTATAACTTTATTTTGAGAAACTTGCTAACTTTCAGATAAATGACCTTACGCCAGTTAATGGTGAATATCAGAAATTATATGTGTACTAATGGTCACTTTTTAATACTCTTGCCTCTGGGTAAAATTATAATCCATGAGCTTTTCAACATACCTAAAAGTATAGCCATGCAATTTTTTTCTTAATGAAAATTAACCAACAATTGATAAAGTGCTCATAACCGAAATATACTTAATATATCCACAAACTGTTATGCTGTGGTTTCTTTATGGCTATTTAGATTTGCATACACAAAAGCAATGTTTTGGTAACAGCATCAAGTGTTTCATATGTAAGACATTATACACAGTCTGTTTCCTGTTATTTTGCATAGCATTATTCTTTGTGAAAATAATGTTTTGGCCTCAGGAAGAAGATTGCAATTGAATACACTGTAATATATTTTTGGTATGGAGCCATGGTACTATGGTTTAATTTTTTTAAAATTATCTTGGAAATCAAGTCAATAGACCTAAGGTAAGAGAGAGAGAGAGACAGAGGCAGAGACAGAGAGTGGGAGAAAGGGAGAAAGAGAGATACATTATGGAGAATACGAACATTTTCATTTTATTTTTAAAATTTCAATCAAAATTTGTTAACAGATATAGGAAAACTAGCTGTTTTTCCCTAAATTATTACTTGCTTTTATAAGTGATATGTGTCTTTTATATAAATTACCCATAGTTTGTACAGATTAAAATTGGAGAATAAGCAACGAAATGGGTGGTGAAAATAAAATGATGCATTTTTGTGAGAGAATTCCTCCTTTATAATATATATTGTTGTGAGTCTAATGCTGAGAACTATAGATCTCCTATTAGTTCTTTTCAAGTTTTAATTTCCCTTTATAATAAAAAGCTGTCATTATCAGTAGAGAAATTATAAACTGCTATATTTTATTTTTCCAATCCCCAAACTTACATGTATATTGTTTTTCATATGTATTTACATTAATGTGTATGTATATGTTTCACTACTACATAGCTCCTCTCTATTCACATTACCTTTCTGTCCTACTAATTATCATATTTATCTGTTCCCATAATCTCTGGTAAATTGCCTTGTGTTCAGTAATAATGGAATAATTGAATATGTATTTTTTAATGAAAGTATACTAGGCCAAATAGACGAAATCCTTTAAATAACTAAACTGGCTTAAGTTTCAAAGTATTTCAGTTATGTCTGATTGTGTATATGTACAGAAATTTGGCAAAAAGGTTTTTTTATAAAAATTTTAAATGTCTCAAAATCTTGATGTATTTCAACAAGTATGTAAGGAGTGTGATGCTAGTCTTGATTCATATCAAAATGGCACAGGTGCGTTGGCTTGTTGTAAAGACAAACAGTGCCTGAATGCATTTTTTAAAAATTTGCAATAACAATTGCAACTTGTTTATGCAAGGGTACATTTCTAGAATGGACTTTCTATACGTTTGCAAATACCCACTGAATATATGATCCACCTCCTCTCTCAATAGATTTGCAGTATCTGCATTTTCTTTGGGCTCAGTTTTTAACCCAGTCCTATTGCTTCCACGTGAGATGTTTTCTTTGAAGTCAGTGGAAGCTCTGCATGTGGGAGAGCTCCCTGGTGTGTGGAGAGAGATGAGAATTGCAAATGTGGTTCCGAAACATCATAAAAAACATACTTATTCAAAAATTTAAACAACTAAGCTTCGAGTTGATATATAATGTCAATGCATTTCTATTCCAAAACCTCAAATATGACTTGATTCTTTGTTTTGCTCGGGGTTATTTTTTCTAATATCTTTAAAATATGGAATTGTAAATGCCAGCAACAACTTCAGTGAGTTCTAATGTCCTCATTAGTTATGTGACTGTACCACCAGCAATATTTTAGGTCCATCACACATACCTCAAATCTATCATACCTCCAAATATCTAAGCATTTCTTCTTCAATCCCTCAATTTTTCCTTTCTACTGTTATATTCTGTTATCATTCCTATTCTGAGTATTCCACTCTAACTTGTCTTACCGTCTTACCAGCTACCCCTCCATTTGTCTTCTTTTTACAGAAAACGTCCTTGATGGTGTCAGTAATCCCTCTCTCTGAAGCCTCTTCTCTCATTTTCTTGAACCCACGCCAATCAGACTGTCATTCTCACCAATCCACTTGTCGTTAACCAGATCTCCAATGACCTCCGCACGACTAAGCACTCATTTAATAAACATTACTTGACCTAATTGGTGACCCACTCTTCCTTTAAACACTTTCTTACTTGGATTTTCTTTTCAACATTTTTCGCCACTCTGGCCATTCCAGACACTCGTTCCCTATGCTAATTCTTCCTCACCTTCCTGGTCTCTGTATGTTGTGTCCTAGGGCTCAGTACTTAGTTCTCTTCTTTTTTTCAGTCCACATTTATTCTCTGGTGGATCTCACAGTCTTACAGCTTTAAACATTACTTGAGATAGATAATTCACAAATTTTGTGTCCAGCCCAAATCTCTCCTACGAACTCTAGATTTGTATAGCCAACTGTCTAGTAGACATCTCAAACTGAACAGCTTGAAACCGAACTTCTGGTCTTTCTCTTAACCACCTCTTAAAAACTTTGCTTTCTCTTGTTTTCCCCATCTTAGGTGGATGAGCGCCACCGTTCTTCCAAGTCTTCCACTCTCAATCCTAAGAATCATCATGAACTCATTTTCTCCAACTCCCATTCTGTCTACGAGCAATATCAGAGTTCTACCTTCACAATATGGACATAAATGTACTACTTCAAGTGACCTCCATGGCTGCAGCTGTGTTCCAAACCATCGTCCCTTCCTTGAATTTTTATACTGTCTCCTTACTGTTCTTCCTCATTCCATGATTGCTACTCTTTAGAATATTCTTCACACAGCTATCAGAACAATCCTGTTACAACGAAAAAAGCACGTCTTTCCTCTCATCAGAAACCTCCAATGTTTGATGTCTTTACAAAAGCCTTCCATCCAGGTGCCTCAGAGACCTGATATCCTCCCACTCGTACCTTTGCTCACTCCCTCAGTCAATTTGTGTCCTGGGTAGCTTGTTGAATGTGACTGTTAAGCACTCGCCTCAAGATCTTTGGACTTTCTATCCCTTGTGCCTGGAATAGTTTTCCCCAAGCTATGTATACAGTTTACTTGCTGTAGTTATTTATTTATATATCACCTCCTCAGCAAAGCCTTTCTTGGAAACTTACTTGAATCTCACCTCCTCCTCTTCCCCCAAACATAATGCCTCAATATTTCCCTTCCTTATTTTGGTTTTCCTTAACACTTATCTCCATTTGTAATATATACACATATACACACACACATATATATACACACAAATATATTCCTACATGTATACATGAGATTTAACCTCTAACATATAATTAATATGTAATATAGTATATGTATATACTATATCTATAATTTGTTTATCATTTTTATTCATAGTCTACCCACATCAAATCTAAGTTACATGAGAGCAGACAGATTTTTGTCAGTGTTATTCACAGCCATATTCTTTTTTTTTTTTTTTTTGGTGAGGAAGAGCAGCCCTGAGCCAACATCTGTTGCCAATATTCCTCTTTTTGCTTGAGGAAGGTTGTCACTGAGATAACATCTGTGCCAGTCTTCCTCTATCTTGTATATGGGACGCTGCCACAGCATGGCTTGATGAGCAGTGTGTAGGTCTGTACCCAGGATCTGTACCTGCAAACCCCAGGCTACTGAAGCGGAGTGTGTGAAGTTAACCACTACACCACCAGGCTGGCCCCCACAGCCACACTCTTATCATACAGAACAGTGCCTGATACAAGATATATTTTCAATAAATATTTGTTGAATGAATGGAAGGATTTCCAATTAGACCAAATCCCCCACTAGATAACTTTATTTTGTAAACTACTTGATTAAAAACTATTGAGCAATATGGGCCCAGCACTATGGCCAAGTGGTTAAAATTCTGCGCACTCTGCTTTGGCGGCCTGGGTTTGCAGGTTCAGATCCCAGGTGTACTCCACTCATCAGCCATGCTGTGGAGGTGACCCACATACAAAATAGAGGAGGATTGGCACAGATGTTAGCTCAGGGCTGGTCTTCCTGAAGCAAAAAGAAAAGAGGAGTATTGGCAATGAATGTTAGCTCACAGCGAATCTTCCTTAGCAAAAGAAACCCCCAAAAAACTACTGAGCAATAAAGAGGTTGTTTTTGAAAATTTTCCTTCACTAATCTGTGATTTCAGCCATTTTACCCTTTTCTTTGAAACGCTGTCCTTATGTTGGAAATAGTCTTTTTGTTAGCCCTTTTATGTCTGTGGGAGTGATTCATAGAAACTGTGCTCTGTCCCAGGCAGTGCTAAAAATGCGTCCTATTACTTTCTCCAAAATAGCTCTTTTCATATTCAAAATTCCATATTATGCCAAAGATTCTTATAAGACAAAAACAGTTTTTGCTAATTTTGATGAAAACCTTTAATTTTTGAACAAATTTCTTTAAATAAATATTAAGTTTAAAATTAATATAGTTATTGTAAATATCACTGTATGAAGGATTATTTTTCCCAGAATGTTATGTGAAATTAATAAATAGCTTAGAATCAAACATATTTTGATTAAAACTCTATCTTAGCTACTTAATCACTGTGTATTTTAGATATTTAAACTGAGTACTAGGTAATTTTATCTATTATGTGTATAGTTCACACGTACAGAAAACTGTTTATTTTATAACTTCACCATTCAAGATGTAGTGCATTACCATTATTCCAGGGGACTCCTGTCTCCCCTTTCAATATCTGCCCCATCAATTCTCAATGGTATCTGATATCCTTAAATCTACACCATAGATTGATTTTGCCTATATTTGAATTTTATAAAAGTTGAATCCTATGAAAAATACTGTAGATATTTTTTGGTCTGGATTCTTTTGCTCAGTATTATATTTGTGAGATTTATATATGTATTACTGTCTAGTTGCAGGTTGTTCACTGAATTGCTATACATAGCTTTCCATTGCAAGACTAGGTTACAATTTATTTAATCACTTTATTGTTGATAGCCATTTGGGTTATTTTCATTTTGGGTCTACTATAATAATTGTTGTCAGCACAGTTTTGTACATGACTCACAGGTGTATGCATTTCTCTTGGGTATATAACTAAGACTTATAGTGGGTTTTAGAATATGCGTGTATAGAGCTAAATATTAGAATACCAGTTGTTTTATCTACCCTTTTAACACTTGGCATTTTCAGACTTTTAGATTTTTCACCATTCTGTCATAAGTCTACTAGTATTAACTTGCATCTCCTTGATTAATAATGAGATATTTTCATATGGTATTGCTGTTTTGTGAAATGCCTGTCAGGTGGTTTGCCCATTTAAAATATTGAATTGTTGGTGTTCGTACTAATTTATAGGAGGTATTTATACACTTAGGATACCAATTCTTTGCTTGATAAATGCATTTCAAATATCTTCTTACACTCAGTGGCTTGTGTTTTCATAATCTTAACGTTGCCTTTTGATGAATGAACATTGTAAATTTCAATACAATTCAAAATTATTTTCTTTTATGATTAGCATTTTGTGTCCCCTTTACGAAATCTTTGTTAACTTTGAGATCACGAAGATTTGCTACTGTGATTTACTCTGGGAACTTCCATTTTGATTTTACTTATTTATTTATTTTTCTTTTTTACATTCAAATCAAAATGCACCTGGAGCTATTGTTTTATCTATGATGCGATGTACAATCAGGTGTGGTTTGTTCCACATAAGTGTTCAGTATGCTTAGAACAAATTATTGTGAAGATCTGAGTGTTACTGTTTCCATAAATCAGATGTCTATATAAGTGTGAGTCTGTTTTAGAACTCTCTCTTCTGTTCCACTGACCTGTCTATTTTTTTAACCAATGCCATGCTCTCTTAACAGCTATAACTTTAAAATAAATCAATATATCAGGAAGAATTTGTCCTCTTAATTATGTGTTGTTCTTCAGGAGTGTTTTGACCATTCCTGGCTATATCCATTTCCACATACATTTACACACTTTTTTCCTTTGAGTTTCAGGTGGCTGTAGGACATCCATGTACCGTGGTAAGTAGGGAGTAGTCTATTTCTCAGGATGTAAACCTAGCCTTGTTTAGAGTAGGGGACATGAGCATATAGATACCAGTTGAAACCGTGAGACTGGAAGAATGAGATGTGTGGAGAGGGAAGAGAAGCAGCAGCGTATGAGAAGCTCTTGATTACTAACATTTAAGAGGCAGGAAGAAAATCCTCAATGTGCATCCAGAGAGGTGTGAGGAAAAGCAGGAGCCAGAATTGTCATACAAAGGAAGACAGAGAGCATTTGAAGGAGAGAATTGCCACAGTCTCATGTGATAAATATCATGTTCGATAAATATTGAAAGTGTAATTGGTGTCCTTAACAAGAGCAACGCCCACAGCTCCTGGATTCCAATGGGTTTGGCAGTAAGCGAGAGAGGATGGCCTGGAGTCAGTGACTGTGAACAAATGTAACCAAATATGGGAGCAGTTGGATTAGACACTCTGTGCTGAATAGACAGTGGTATTTGAAACATATATTTTTAGGATGTGTGAAAGGCGTAACCTTCGAAACATTTCTTTTTATAGCTTTTTAAAAAAAAATCTCTTAAATTTTATAGAGTAGCAGCCCCATCCAAAAATTCTTGAAGTTCAGTAAAATCTCCATTATCTGATGTTACTGCAACAGTAGCTAGCCAGTTATGAAAAGGTCAACTAAAACAGTAAAACACAAAAATGATACATATGTACATTAAACAATTTGTTTTAATTTGAAACATGTAAATATATATTGATTTGTCAATCTTTTGATATGAGGCTAGTCTTCTTTCAGTGTGGTTCTACTTATTCTCATTTCTGAGCTGTTGCTCTTGCATATACTACCAATGATTTACTAACTATGAGTATTAGTATCAGTTCCTTTAAAATGGAACAAGAATTTAGACACATATAAAGCAATCAGATGCAGAAAAATTTTAGTACTTTATGATATTCTCAGTCTTTTATTGGGATTTTTGTCCACATCTAATATGGTAGTAATGATTTTTGAGTTACTAACTCTGTTGAATTATTTCAAACCATTAAATTTAAGTTTTAAATATCCAACTCTAATTTCATATTAATGCAGTATCAGTATCATTAAACATTCAATTAAATTATGTAATTAGATAACCTGTAATACTGCCATAAGAAAGATAAAAAAAAAATACAACCCACTTTTAGTAAGCGTTCGGTAAGGGTGCCCAGACAAACAAGAAAATAGCCAACATTTGTGAACATGAAGGATGCCAAGAACATGAGGCAGTGTGTACAGAGAGCAGAGAACGCCCAATGATCCAGTAAGTCTATTACAAAGAGGTTTAGTAGAAAGATCATTTATTTAAAGTAATTAACATGCCCATCTTTATTATTTGACAGTACATTTTTTTTATTCTATTTATTAGAAAAAAAAGAGAACTTCAGTGTAGCAGACCGTAGGTGAGTTTAAAGAAACAAGGAAGAGAAAAAGAGTATTTCAGAGTTATGGGCACTAACTGCACAGTGTTTGGTGACTGAGTGTTAGGACCAACCCTAGAACAGAGTTAAGAAATAACCATTGATGTGCCAATGACACGCAAGTCTTTATTTTTTAGTTCTAACCTGTCTAGAACGCCCAATACATACATTCAACTATGTTTTTCACATTCTCTCTGCCTGAGCTCTAACAGGTATATCAAAACTAAAGAGATGAAACAGAACTGATTTCTCTTCTATCCCAAATATACTGTCTCATAGGGAGACCTATTGATTCATTTCTTTCCATACTTTTCCTATATCCGTTCCTTCACAAACCTCAATAACTCCATCTTCAAAATGTAAACCTATTCACTTCTCCTTATTTCCATTATTACCACGCTAGTTTAACCCACATCCTCTATAACCTAAATTACTGAAATTGGCTTCTAGTTAATCTTCTCATCTTCCACAATCTATTCTCCTGAGTAATAATCTAAAAATGTAAATGAGATCATATTATGTCCTTAAGTTGTCTAATGGATTCTTATCACAATAAAACCCAATTCCTTTCTAGACTTAAAGAACCTACATGAGCTGGCTCTTGGCTCTCTAACCACTTCTTTTCCTCCCTCCACTGGCCATTGTGCTTCAGCCACTTGGACTACATTATATGGATATTTTATTTATTGGATGAACAAGGCATTCATTTTCTACTGGTTAACTAGCAAGCCAAGTTGCTATCAAACCAATCATTAAATTCCTATTTATTATATAAGAGAAACTGGAACTGAGTGGGCACGATATTAGGATTGCCACAGTCTAAATTGTTCTCTTAGTCTCGATTTCAAAGGGAATATAGCTCTATAAGAGTCCATATTTTGTGAGCCATGGAAATAAAATAGTTTCTTCGACATAGAAGTCTAATGAGAGATATAAAATAAGAACCTACTGGGAGATATAAAATAGGAGATGTTCAAAGTCATACACAGGCAAAGGAAACCATCTATCATGGTCATCTTAACAAGGATACTTAGGATTGAAAGGAAGAACAATTAATAATCACACTGGTATAAACTAAGACTGTTACAGGCAGACTTGTGCTAGTTTGCAACCTAGAAGAGAGATGAATATTCCTCCATTGTTAGCAGCAGAAATAGTCCAAGTTGTAACTGCGTTATTCGTGCTATTTATTTGCTTTGTATTTTGCCTTTTATAAAATCTGTGTTTAGCCAGCTCATTGGAAGAATAAGGTGTGAATCCATATGACTTAGTCTCTGGTGGCCACAATAATCCAAACAAGAAAACCCCAAGGGGAATCTGAATTTCCAAAGAAACAGAGCAAAAGCTAATGGGGCAACTGACCTTACCCCCATAAGGACACTGTCTTTCCAGTGTTAAATATTTGAAAGTGAATTTATTTTTATAAATAAGAGTGATAACTCCTTCACAGGTTAATTGGGAATACTTGATGGGAACAAATCCACTATCAAAACTTAAATATCTGGAAATTAAATGCTAAGCCTTATGTTTTAGTGCAATTTCCATAACACCAAACAGTACCTGGAAAAAATCACTGTACAATTAGAAGGGAGTATTACATTATTTCTATACAAGTATGCAAATCAATGTATATGTAAACATAATCTGTGTCATCTACATGGGCAGAACACAAATTAAATTATATACCGATTTACCCTTTGAGGTCATTGTCTTAAGACTCAATGTACTACCGATGCTAGATGTACACAAGAAGAAAAGCTAGGAAAGGAGAAAAAGTCATTGGGATCTCAGGTATAAAGAGCAGTGCCTATATGATATTATAAGCTTGACAGTGCGTCTTCCTATCTATTTTAGTGTTTCTCAAAGTGCGGTTCAAATGGCATCCATTATAATCACACATGTACTCTTTAAAAATGCAGGTTCTCTGGTCCCATTCAGTTCTACTGTAACAGAATCTTCAGGGAGTAGATCTAGACATTCGCATTTTTAACAAGGTACCAAGATGATTTCTATGTAAAGGAAGTTCAACAATTTTGACCCAATCAGCCAGGTCCAGGGACCCGACACACTTTTATAATGCACAACACATTTTGGAAAAAAAGCATAGAAAGAGGTGGTTTTCTCAATTAATGCAACTAGGAATGAAGAATATCTTCTCTCAATTATTTTTAATCTCTTCATTCTGTGATAAGCTAGCAAGACTCTTCATCCAACATGAGAAAGATATGACTTAACAGAGGCTTGCATGGAAGGACAGTAAGGGAAATTCACCCACTGAAAAGAATTTAAGCATTTAAAAAATAATGAAGTGTGATGGAGTGGAAAGATTTTAACTAAATATGCTAATGTATAAGTGAAATTATTTTGATGAACGAAACAATAGAGATATGATTTTAATTACAGTATACTGTTTTAGAGAACATCATAAAAATTAGAAAAATAAGAAAAAACAAATATTAGCACATTAAAATTTTTCTATTTACATCTTAGTTTTTGGCTTATACATTTTTTCTAACATGTATTTGAAGGAAACCAACTATTTGGGCTACAAAATTAAAAAAGGTAAAGAAGAAATTGTCATGAAAATAGGACAGAAGACTAATAATAGTAGGCCATGACGATTCTTGGAGAAGAGATTTTAAAGTTTTGGGAATGAACTAAAAAAAGTCAAGAAAAAGAATGTATCAACCAAATGTGAGAATTAATTTATATACACATGAGGCTTTATAGGGAAAAAAAGAATAGTAAAGAGACATATATTCATGTAAAAAATGTGGAAATTTTATAGTTTGCATTGTTTTAGTTTCTAAGGATACTATTCAGTATTAAGTTCCTAACTTATTGCCTTGAACTCTTCTAATACTAAAGAATAAAAACATACATTAGAGATTTTTACATCTCCATATCAAACTCCCAAAGTATTTGTTTAAGAAATATTTTTTAAAAGCACTGAAGTGACGAAAATGAACTCCATATGGTATGCATACATATGCTAAAAGCAAACTTTATTTTTCTAATCTAAGGGAACATCTGTACTTTATAACACATTTTTGGGTGTGTGTGATAGTCTGTTTTTAATACAAAATGGTTAGACCACCAATATGCTCTTTTTTCTTCAATGGCAGGAGTGCCTTCCCAACTATTTTGTTTTAATTAGTCTAAAATTGATAGCTTTGTTTTTTGTTCTTTTCGTGTTTATGCCTAATTTTTTTCCAATAATACCTGAACATCAGCATGCATTAATAGCTGCAGGGAAAAAGGAGGCTAGAGGAAATTAGCTGTCACCCACAGTTGAGGATTCCATGTTCTTATAAGCAAAAAGGGCCAAGCGTTCTTTTATGTTGATCATGCATGCAGATCATGCCATTTCTATTAAAAATTAGGCATGTTATGTATATTTTTCTGTGTTGATAAAGAAACCCAAATTAACATGCTTTTTAGCACTACACAAAACTTCCATTTTGTGCTATTTAAATGAGCAAATTATGATGAAATGTGAGGGAATCAAAGCACTGTCTTAACTAATTAGGAATTTTTTACCTAATTTTATTTTAGATAATTAGTCTTCCATTTTGGTAAATCTTTTCTAATTAGAAATATCATACATTGTGTTGTGCTAATGAGTATAGTGAGGCTCACAAATTTGGTCTAGTGTGTTACAAAAAAATTACCTGTGTTCCACCAAACAGAGTAGAACAGACTGATGCAAGGTGACTTCAAGCTTCTCTTGTCTTTTGTAGATATGATTGCTTTGCTTTTGCTTTTTGCTCCCACAGAGTTGTCTCTAGAAAGCATCTGATTACACGGCCACTGGTTGGTTCCTTAGAAAACGTATTGCTCACATTTTAATTTGGCTTTGTATATGCCCGTTTCAAAAAGAAACTGTGCTTCTAGGCATTTAAGCTTTCATCCATTGATCCAAAACTTGTAAAGACTGAAAACAGAACCAAATAGAATATGGAGATTGTGTGTGTGTGCACACGTATATGTGATATAAAGTTCATTGCCGCCAATATCTGTCTCTCTCTGTCACACACACACACACACACACACACTCACTTAAATCTCACAGATTTTGCTAGAGGATGGGAGCCAAGATGGCCAGGTATAATAAATGATTAAGTCTTTCCACTCATGTAGCAGGCCTCAATCACGTTATTACATTCTACCTGGAGGTTGTGGCACCCACTTCAGGTGTGATGAAAATATGCATTTATATTTAGCTAATTTTTGCAAGAGGAGAGGAAAGCACATTTTACATTTTTAAAAAAAGGCTATTTCCATGATACATTCATTCCTAAGTTATGAGTCACGGCAGTGCATTTAATTGTTTTCTTGACTTTGACGATAGAATACTGCAACCTTTTTCTTTTCCTGCTTATCACTTTAGTAGATTGCTAGATTGCTTTCCACTGATTAAAAATGGCTATTTCTTACACAACTTGCTTCTTATAGTGTCAGTTGATATTTAAAAGCAATAGGCAATCCATCTCCCTTTCGTAGTTTACATAATGCTTGAAAATTTTGCATTTTTTTAGGCAAAAATGCTCTTTCTTCACCATACCTTCTCGTTTCCAGCCTTCAATGTAGTACTCATCAGCTTTAAGAGAATAATGTGAGTTCTGCGGTAGCTCTTCCATCATCCATTCACCAGAGAAACTACTACCTGTACCGACACTTTTCTCCTTACTGTTTTTTTTTCCCCTCAGGTTTTAAGGTGACTTAATTGGATTCATGACCATGGCTAAGAAAGAACAATGATGCTACCCAGGACTATGGTCCTAGCAAATTTAGCATTAAAGACATCCCATATCAGTATTCCTTATTCCTCTGGTAAAAATAGATATATATGTTTTTCACTAAAGCCTTGATGTCAAAAGTACAACTGACATATAAAATACTATATGAATAATTATAATTTCAAAGCATGAGCATGACAAAACAATGAAAACTGATAATTATATTTGAAGAAGAAAATATGTGCATTTTTGAGAATTTTACTCCCAAAGGTACACATTTGCCAAGTCAATATTAAATATGATGGTCACCTTTTCCTATAAAACACATTTTGGGGATTTTGATGACAATAGTTACATGTGGATTCATGCAGTAAACACCAAGACACAAGCAAGAAATTCAAGGCTCCAAGACGGTGCAGGTTCAGAGAAGATGTATGTAAGTCTCAAAGAATCATTATTTATTAAATCACAATTCTTTGTGAAATCACTACATAAAAATTAATTAGCTTGAAAAGACACCAGTGTTAAGGAAAATCTGCAAACACATACCAAGTATGCATAGTTATGTGTGTGAATGCAGCACGATTAAGGGTAAAGTAAAAGAACTGTGCTTAGGATGAAACAGTGTGATATTTAGCATCTGAGAGCAAGGGCTCACAGAGGGAATCTCCAGAGCAAGATAAAAAGATATTGAGTATGGAACATATATGATTAGGGAACCTCTTTGGAATAAAAAAATATAGCCTAGGAATGTATCAAAACTGATTGAGACTTTTGCCACAGTGACTTAATTTGGGAGACTTTGCGAATGGGATCCATGAGTTTCCATTCGGTCCTCCAGGAAAGTCCCGAGGACATGTTTCCTAAGTGGTCATTTACGTGATCTTTATGGATGAGGTATCAACAGAGATGAACAATTCCCCCCAAATCCAGTAAAACCTTTCCATAATGGTCCCGTTGAGCAAACTAAGTGGTTCAGAAAAAGTTGGGTGATCCAAGAAAATTTTCTTAGACAGAGAAATTCCTACAAGCATTAAAATCTTATAGAATGACTTATTTGCTTTTGATGAGATCACTGATTTTCTTGATGTTTAAGAGAATCATTAGAATGAAATTATTGTTATCATTACTGCTACTTGTGCATATTGCCGTGTACCTTACTACGAGTGTAAATAATATGCTAAGCACTGATATTTATTATTTTAGTTAATTCTCACAATAATCCTATAATTAATTGGAGTTATGAATTAGTGTTGATAGGAAAGATGAGAGGCCCAGTGAGGCATTCTGAGCAGAGTATAAGCAACAAAGCAACAGAGAAAACAGAGAGTAAGTAACAGCTTGAAACATTCAGAAAATTCTGAGAAATTCCGAATTGCTGGATCATAAAATAACAGGAGAGTGAGAGCAGGAAGGGGTGGTAAAAGCTAAGGGCAATGCTTTGGTCCCAGGGTTAAACCAAGAACATTGTAGCCACTATCTATTAACATAGCAGTTAATCACTATCCTCTACATAACATAAACTTCCTGAATAATTCTGAGTAAAACAGAAGCATGTTCATATTTACCTTTTATAGTGGTAAATACAATTGTAACACTCAAATGGTGTATAAGGAGAAATGGAAAGGTGGGAATAGAAGTAGACAGAACAACTAAAATATTATTAAAATATTGAGCTGACCCAATCCTGAATTAAGTTAGTGTTTATGGAGATGATAGAAGAGAAAAAAGAAGCATATCTTAAAAAATGGATTCTACAGGATTTGGCACATGATTAGATGTAACAAGACAGAGAAAAGATGAGGTCTAGGATGACTTCTAGATGTGAAGTAATTTGCAAAGACCAAAACCTGGTAAATATTATTAGAGCTAAATCGGAAACATCTAGAGAGACTTCTGAGTTTTATATAATATAAACTCCTATAATTAAAAAAAATTAGCCTGATTTTTCTCAGTGAGATGTACACCAAGTACAGGGAAAATGTTGGATAATCCTGAAACTCAAGTGTTTTCTCAGAATCCAAGGGTGTTTGCTTCTATTCTGTCTGCTGTGTTTCTGCTCTAGTGAGAGGGGCAGCCCTTAGCATTAATATGCTAAAGAATACCATTTGTAAATTATGCCAATTTAGAAGCAGTGAAAAAGATCATACCTTGGAAGACAACCAATGCAGCTTCCACCACAGCCAGTTTCCTCCTACATGTCATCACTTTGGTTTAGTAATTCCCTACTGGAGAGTGGAGAGTTGGAGAAGGAGTTGAAGAGACTCTTACCTTGGACTAGAAATCTGCTTTTATAATACTGGACACAGACACAGCTAGAATCATAGAACTGAGCCACTTTCTTGGAGCTAGCATCTCCTAGGAACAATTTACCTCTTCCAAGGAGAATGGAGCTAGAATGTTCCATTACGGGAGTCCTGCTTGCACACTAGACAATGCCTTTGGAATGGATGACTACAGGAGAAGTGTGTGCGTATGCTTATTAAGGACAAAAATTGAGTGTGTGTATACTGTCCTCCCTGGTATCTGCAAGGGATTGGTTCCAGGATTCCCCACTGATACCAAAATCCGAGGATGTTCAAGTCTCTTAGTCGGCCTTCCATACCTGTGGATGTGGGACCACAGGTACTGAGGGCCGACTGTATGTGTGTTCTGTGTTTTGCGTATGTGAATAAGAGGATTGTTCGAATTATTATAACAGCCTGTGTCAGACTGGAAATATAGTATTATCCACAGTCTTTTAAATGTTATTCCTATCTTAGAGGGTCACCTTTCAGTTTAACAATAAGCCAGGTTGTTCAATATTTAAATTATGACATAGCTAAATCAGTTTTTAAAATAAACTACTGGTGTTTTCTCTTGAAAATAGATTCTAAAAACCAGGAACATCTAAGGTTAAAATGCATAAATCTGGAACAATTTTCCACATCAATTATATTATTTTGGCCTGGCTTATAAATTATAAGGAGGTATAAAGATAAGAATGCAAATTCGTTAGTAGAATTGAAATAAGTCTAAAGTTGGAAGACTGGCCTTATGTGTATACTACCCTTAAATGTGCACGTATTAGAAAGGTTTTGCTGAAGCATAGGTCTGAACTGAATTAGATCTCAACTATAGCTTTTGGAATATGAGTATCAGTGATGGTACTATATATTTTACTGAAAGGTTGGAAGAATTCAACAAATCTGGGAATGATTAAGCTTGCTTCTAGAGCTCACATTTTAAGTTTTTGTTAGCTGAGAGAAAGCAAGCCTTTTAAGGGCAGGAACTGTCTTACACATATTTAACTCTCCAAATCTGGAGGTCTGGAGGCTGAAATGAAAAAATAGATGAATTAATGATTAAATGAGGAATATACATATCTGATTATAGAAGAAGAACACTCATTTATTGAGCTCCTATTGTGTTCGACGCATCATGCTAGACATTTTCATGTAATTACCAAATACTATGCATAGAATGTGTCCATCACTGTGTTGGGTGCTATAGGAGATATAGGTGTATTTTACAAGAGAAAACAAAGATATTATTTTTGATATCTTGTAGCTTACAAATATGTTGAACAAATGAAATGCACAATGATGGAGAAGCTAGGGGACAAAAATGTTTGTTAGAAAGCATTGACAGAAGAGAAGTAAATTATATATGGCAAAGACAGCTAATTGTCCACCACAATTAATATTTCCCTCTCCACTGAATTCAATTGTCATTGATGAACAGCTACACAGACTTGGAACTATACTTAATAGCAACTAATTTTTTCAATCCAATATGAACAGACGTGAATGCATGTCCATTCTGGGCCAAAAGGTTTAAATGTGAAAATGTCTTATTGACACTCTTTTCCCCATATGGCTGGTTGGAATGCAGATGATCATCAGAGCCTAATTGTAAGGCCCAAGGTGAAGATATTAGACCTTCCAACAGCAAGGGTCCCTAATTGATTCTTTGGATAAGAACTGACCTGCAAACCTGGGCATTTATTCAATATAGTTACATGAATAGGGTGTAAACCTCTATTGAGTGTGATAAACTATACGATGTTGGGGCTATTTGTTGCAGCAGATAGACTGCCTTAACCAACATTTGACATTTGCCCAATAATTAGATCGATGGTGATAGTAGACAGAGGTGGGTGAACTCATAAAGAAATCCTTCTGAGACGAAGTGATGTTAGACAGTAAAGTATAGGAGGACATAGTCCATTAGGAAAAACAAGACAGCATGGTATTGAAATGGTAATAAGATTGGTGTGCGTGTGTGTGTGTGTGTGTGTGTGTGTGTGTAACTTTAGTTGGTGGAGGAAGGAGTTGCGCAGGTCCTTTCCATTGTGGTTCACTAGGAAAGGATTATGGAAGAATTTGAACATCACACTGGATGTTACATGTGCTAAAAAATAGAAAGCCATCATAGGCATTTGAGCAAAAGAATGAAGAAAACAATATTTTAGAAGGATTAATTTATTGATTTTATGAAAGAAGACTTAAAATGTGGCAAAGATAATTAAATGAAGAGACTAAACTTCCAACCATAAAGTAAACATCAACAAAATCACCTTTAAATCCAAGAGTAGCTGTGGCAAATTCTTTTAGTGCCCAGGCAGCTAATGCAATTGTATAGAATAGGGCAACAGTAGCTGAATAAAGAATAGTGGGAATTATCATTAACTGGGAGAATATTTGTTCTACCTAAAAATGATCTAATAAAATTAAGAAGAACCTGTCTGAAGGACCCGTAATCCACCAGTTTATACGTATTTATGAAAAGGACAGAGAGAGGGGAATCTACGTGTGCCAAGACCTAAAGAAAATGAAAGCATAAAAGAGATTAGACACATATATTATATGGTATATAAATGTACAATATGTATAATTATCTATTTTAAGCTCAATTTTCAGTGACAAAACTGAATATTTGAAAGACGAAAAGGCTTTCCTAAAGTTCAACAGTAAGTAAAGAGTAGATTTAGAAGTGAAATGAACAGCTCCTTTTTGAAGTCTACTACCTTTTGCATGATATCATGATGATGTTATGATTCATGCCAAACATATCATTGGCCATAGTGAGACGTGACTGAGCTTAACGTCAACAGACAGAGTAGCCTGCACTGGTGATGAGTTCATAGTACAGGTGGATGTAGGCAGGGGTGAACGGTTGAACCCAATTATGCAATCTACCACTGCATTTATTTAAAATTATTATTTATACTGTCAGTAATATTTTGTAGAAAATGTTTTCGAGAAAATTGATAGGAAAATTAATTTGTTTCTTGTAGACAGTTATAATACATATGTATTTAAACATTTGGAGATAAATCCTTTTATATTTTAATTTATGAAAAAGCTATGTCAAAGAGAAAAATATTCTCACTTCAATCCATTATCCTTCCTTCATTTCTTTTCTTCTTTCCACCCTCCATCCTTCTTTTCCTCTCTCCCCTCCCATAAAATTTTTGAACTCTTATTCCATGGTTAGTGGTTAAGAGTTTAGGCTATGGGATCAGATTACCCAGGTGAAAATTGTGCTGGACTACCCAGTTAAAAATTTTACCCAGTTAAGAATTGATGTAGAGCACATCATTTATTTTCTGTAAGCCGTGTTTCCCTCAGCTGTATAATAGGGATAAAAGACACCTCACAAAGTTGTTGCAAGGAATAAATGAGATAAAGAATGTAAATCATTTAGCAAAGTACCTAGCAGATAGTAGCACATTGCTCAACAAATGTTAATGATTATTGATCACAGAAAGAAAGGTTTTCAAAAATAAATGTAGTAAAAGTAGGCTCAGATTGCTTTTCCAGAAACAACATTTCCTTTGGTAAGAATCAAGTAATTGTCTATTTCTTAAGAGGGTTTTTGCTTTTTCCTCTTGTGATGTGAAAATGCATCTAGGCCAAAAAAGTCTCTATTTTTTCTACATAGTCAACTAAAATTGTTTTACATTTGTCATGAAAACTAATGCTGCTGCAATTATTACACAGGAAGGATTATTGTGCATAATTCTTTTTTCTGTTCGAAGATCAATTTTGCTATCACTTGAAATGATCTTCCATTTAAATGAGTCTGAGTATGACACACATAGTGCTTGAAATACTTTAGTTTGACTATTTATGACCTACTTGTATATACTTGAGGTTAAAAACATAACAGCACTTTTTAATCAAAACATCTTTAAGATTATGTTCTACAGTCATCTGTTTAAGAGCTATGCAAAGTCACAAAGATTCTATTGTCTATGTATAATATTTTATAAGGGGATGGGCTAAAAGCCTGAGAAATATGGGCTAGAAAGCAAAGTTCACAAATGTCCTTATTTTGTATTAAAAAACCATCTGTAACTAACTTTATTTTTCAGGTTCTTATTTAGAAAAGATAAAAACCAGTATTTCAGCAAGTTATTGCAAAGAGAAGATTTGGTAACATCAGAGATAACCCCAGAGAGAAAATAGGAAGACCTGTTGTACTGACCTATTTAACCATTTCCTCTAATAGTAAATTGACTACTAAAAGGATGTTAAAAATACTGAATTGGAGGGGTGTAATAAATATGTAACTGATGTTGATCAATTAAGTCACATAATTTAAAGTAAAAACTAGCACTTTCTCAAAGCCATATGAAAATGGCAACTGTGTAATAAGCAGCTAAGGAAAGGATAACATTCTTCTTAGAAAAGCATTACATTTTATTAAACTTAGGGAATTTTTATTTTCCCAACAGGGAGAATAGAGAATGAAAGACTAAATTCGTTATATAAAAAATGTTGTACAAGTGTGTAAGCAACAAAACTTTATATGGTGCCTCTAAAAATGTATGCATTACAAAGAGACGCTGATGGTGGCCACTCAATATTACATCTCAAGCAAAGTTCACTGAGCAAGCTCAGCTGTTACGTACTCAGAGTATCCTAACACTGTTCCCCACCACTCTTACCAGTCTCTTCCTGGCCATAAATACCTTTCTGCTTCTTGACCTTGTATTCCTCATTCTCCTTCTCCTCCTTCCTTTCTCCAAGGTTAGAATGTACAGACACAGACCCTCAGGTGGAGAAATAAATCACTGAGTTGTTGTCAAGATCCTACTCTATTGAGGACTGTGTTAAATGATGACAATTCAGAGACAACTAAAATTCAGTTTTCAATCTAACAGGGAGGATGACACTCTCAAGACAAAGAGATAAATGTCCATTCAGAGCTGAAAGGAAGGATCTTGGGGGTCAGGGAGGAAGCATAAGAGATGTGGCACATTATTTGGCCCTTGGAGAATGAATACTTGTTTACTAAGCAGACAAAGTGTCAAAAGGGTCTCCCAGGAAGGAAGAACTTTGTATGTAAACACACGACAGCTTTGTAACCATGAAAGCTTGAGGTGTATAATACTCAAGCCAGAGAGTAGAAGACAGACAGCCCAGGAACCTCTGGGGTCAATTCTCTCTTCAGATTTGCCCAGTATCAGGGGTCACTATATTTTAAATAGGTCCAACTTTTGTCATGATGATGGCTTATTCTGTTCCCCTTTGCAATTTGCTACTGAAACCCCACAACATTTGAGACACACTGGTCTTGAGGCCTGAGCCAAATGAGCCTGCTGAAAATTCCTGTCCCCACTGCACCATCGCAGGTCCCGGTTTTAGTATATCTGCTGCATATATAAGTACATGCATACTCTTTACTATCCAGAACGGTAATTCGTCTGAAATAAGTGGCTATGCCTGTGTGCATGTTGAGACTAAGGCAACATGAAAATGCAAATATTTGCCAAATTACTCCTAGCTGGAGGTAAAAGTGGAAGAGGTTTTTAGAAGGAGTGAAAGTAAAGCTTTAATATCTTTACCAAATGTCTACATCATACACACACATACAAAAAGGAGAAATATTTTATTTTTAAAGTTGCTCTGAGGGGCTGGCCCAGTGGTGCAGCAGTGAAGTTTGCACGTTCCGCTTTGGTGGCCCAGGGTTCCCCAGTTTGGATCCTGAGTGTGAACCTACACACTGCTCGTCAAGCCATGCTGCGGCAGGTGTCCCACATATAAAGTAGAGGAAGTTGGGCATGGATGCTAGCTCAGTGCCAGTCTTCCTCAGTAAAAAGAGGAAGATTGGCAGCAGACGTTAGCCCAGGGCTGATCTTCTTAAAAAATAATTAAATAAAATAAATTTAAAGTTGCTCTCATCCTGTCATTTTGTTTTATCCTTTTTTCTTAGGGTCCCTTGTTTTAAATATACCCCAGCCACTGGTCTGTACTAACACCATTCAGCCTTTTGCCACCTTGATAAATATCAACAGTCTATATAATACTTAAAATAAATTATTAAGTAATAATTAGTCAATCTCTGGTCTCACATTTCTTATCTTCTGAATTAATATGACATTTATAACTTTAGCAACACGTATCTTCACATCAGAACAGGTGCAATGAACAAGAAAAATGCCTTTACAAAATTCTAGTCTCTATCCTTAGAATCGTTCATAAATCAAAGAAATAAAACTTGAAGGGGTAGAGGAATTTTATTGGAGTTGTTTATGGGACCCAGAGTTCTCCTCAGGGTTTCTGGATTCTTCGGCTCTGCATTCCTAATTGCGCCAGGGGCAGAAGATGGAGCGCTCGAGGAGCCACAGAATGGCATTACCAGGAGAAGCGTGAGGAGACTGGGAGCAAAGAAAATAGGAGCTTACGTAGGGTAAGGGAGGGAAAGAACACACGCAACTCTGGAGGGCTGTGTTTAATATGGGGCTTGAACAATGAACAGTGTGTTGCCTAGTGCTCAGGGGTAGGAAAGGATGTCTAGAAGTCGGGAACAATATGAGTAAAGGGTCCAAGGCAGTGGTGTGCGGGTATGCTGAGAGAAGTCGTTTTTATTTGACTCCAATTTTTGCAGATATGTGCATTAAAATGCCGGCTTGAAAGAAATAAGTATCCTAGTGGAATCTTCTCTTCCCACTTCCTCTGCTCACTAGTCTTGCCTTCATATCTTTGCTTGTGCAACATGGGTGCCCTTTTATTTATTTATTTTTCTCTTGGTAAACTTTACCTTTTTAAATAATTTGGTCTGTGCCAAGAATAGAAATGACTGGCACAGCTATAATAATTGGTAATCGTCTCTTGAAAGTGCTGTGACATAAAAATTCAGTTCTCTTGTTTTATTGAGTTGAAACCAAGTGATAATGATTTTCTCATTTTATGAGTCAGCATTATTTTGGAACACACTAACCCACAAATTGCATGAATTTCTTGAAATTTTTTGTACTAGCCAATCAACGTTTGACCAATGTGTTAAGCTAAAAAGAACCTTGCCATATATTACTGCCAAGGCTTTTTCCTAAAGCAAAATTCAGTATAGCAAAATAAAAGCTGGAGTGAGGAACAAAAAACAGAAATAATTAGGGTAAAGTTTCTCATATAATCAGAAAAAGGAGATAAGCCTTCACTCCAAAACTTTTTCCAAAGTCAGAAGGGGGAGATTATAACATCATTGTATCATTTTATAATTGTATACTTCAGGAGCATTTACTATATAAATAATCCATTGTATCCAAATTCACTAACTATGGGGATGTCTGAGCTTTCTGTACCTTTAAAATTGTATGAATTATTAGAAATCAAATATTGAAATTTTATTTTAAAACTAAATTAAAAAAATCTTTGTCTCTACAGCGCTGTTTCTCTCTGCCACATTATTCTCTACAAAAGAGAGAATGGTTTGTTATTGCAACACATTGGACTGCATGGTACAGGATAAGTTTTATGTTCTATACACACTTAGGCTTTGCAGAACTATACTTTCCAATTTATAACAGGAAATCCAATTCTATAAAAATCTAATTATTTCATATGGTGGACTCAGCATGACTCTCCTCCACTCCTCCCCCCTTTATTTGGCTGGGTGATGAGTGTATTTCCTCTAGGGTTTATATTTTTTCAACCCAGCTACATTTTGAGAACATACACACAAAAAGGGATTTGGCACACGTCTTTTCCCATCTCCTTTCAGTAATTATAGTTAATGAAACTACGTGTTTTTTCACTTGTGTGGTCTTCTGGAAAATAAGAGTTTATTTTATCCCAAAAAATGTCATTTCAGTATTTTGGTTGGTTCAATATTATTATCTTTTTCAAGGGTAACAAGCAGATTCGTTCCAAAAATGTGTTAATAATTATGGTATTAACCAAGGAAGAAATTGTTACACTTCAAAATTAAAATTCATCTTCTGCTGCTCTGTTCTGTAATAACTAGGTCATCAGTTGGGGTGCGCCTGCTTAACATGCATTTACTATCCATATGTATTCCCTCACCTAGAGGCCTGATATTTTTAATGAGATTATATCAAAGGATGGGAAGGCTGGAGCGTAGTAACATCATTTTACTGGGTAATTCCCAGAACTCTGATCCATTTCAGTGAGGCAATTAAGACTGCTAACTACAATAAATGATACTAAGAGATTAGAGAGGTTTTTCCTGCATGAGTGCATAGTTTAAAAAATAATTTAGGTTTACTTAACATAAAAAACACTTCCGGGGGGAAAAACAGTGGGGTTTTTTTCCCTTTCATTTTTCAATTTAGCTGAATGCAAAGAAGCGATTTTCTCTTACTGTGCCTGCGTGGCACTTATGTATACTCCGGTGATAAATGATTTCTTTGAGGTGTACTGCTGAAAGAAGTAGATTTTAATTGTACGCTCTTCCTGCCTCTAACTAATACCTGTAATGTTCATTAGCACGAGATCCACTGTGTTGTTACCTGGGGAAGACTAACAAGCCTAAATATTATTTTCATAAAAAAGCTGCGTGCATTTAACCTCTTTCTCCCACTTCAGCTTGTTATTGTCTTTGCCTACAAAGACAATAGGAGAGTTCCTAAAAACAAACACCGGGAAATCAAAGTTTGTTGTCTTGAAGAGTTAATTCCGACAGAGAGGTGACCTTTATCCCTACATACTCGCTGTTTTCTTATTTTATTTTATTTTTTTATCAAGCCTCTCCAAAGGGACTCATCATATGCAGGGCTCTATGAAGAGAAAAAGAAGAGCATTGTCCTTATCACCTCCTTCCAGAAAGGGGCAGAGTAATAGGACTTTGTAAGGCGAAATGAAGCCCAGTCTGATGGCTGCTGATTAAAAATTGACTCTGCCACATCAAAGAGGAGTTGAAGGTGAAAATGATGATCACTTCCCGCTCCCAGGGACCCTGCACCATTTCTTTTATTCAACCTTGAAAGGTTCTTTCTGAATAAGATAATATCCCTCGAGTCCATTCTGCCTTGGCAGCATGGAAAAATGTAGATCAGTATGCCTATTCTTTATGAAAAAAAACGGGATTTTGTTAATGACTTGGCACTTTAAAGTGATGGCTTGTATGTGGTAAATGCTGAGAAATTAATTATAAAATGCTTCTTAGACTGCAGATCAAATTAATTGCTGGTCCGCAGCTACTAAAAAGACCACTGTAAACCTGGACAGCCTTTACTGCTTTTTCCTGATTATTTGCACCCTTCGATTTAATATAGCTGCCTGTGCTCCCTTTTATTTTCACCGCATTCTAGAAACACTGAATTCTCAGAAAGGTTGTCATCTGTAATATAATATCCTTGTGCATAAAAGGAAAAGTATCTGGTTTTTTTGTCAACATGAATTGCAAGTCAGTCTTTCCTGAATGTTCTATGCTCCCCATTTGGAGACACCATCCCCAGAGGATCTAAATAGAACTATAGACACACACACAGATACAGGCTAACCAGACAAACACATGCATATAGACAGAGTTAAAATATCTGTAAAGGAAGATTTTATAAAACATTCATGTATTTATAAACAAATACAGAATATGAATCTACACAAAATCATCAAAGGCAGATGAAGAAAACATTTTATCCCACTTGGAAAAAACAAACAGTCTTACGGATAGAATTCATAAAGACTCGATGCTTAGGAAATGTTCTCAGACATTCACTTTAGATTTTCCTATTAACCCTCACTTGTCATTAGGGCAAACACAACATTCCCAAGTGGGCCATCCCTAGCTTCCTCAATTTTGCTGTAATGGTATAATTAGGAAATTTCTCATGGAATAGCATAGAAATCTAAAACATAGAGTAAACATTGAAGAGTAAAGTTTTTCACAATGCCATAAAATTCTTAATATACAAATTTAAACAAATAAAATGGAAGCCACATGTTTGGTTAAATGAAATATTTTGAAATATTAATTTCTGAATAATTTTCCTTGTGAAAAGATGGATCATCACTTACGTAACAGACCATATAGTTTATAGATCTCATACATCCATGGCTATGCATTGCACAATGTTTATGCACAGGAGATATTTTTAAATTTCAAAATGAATTCAGATATATAAAATGAACTCTGCATACGTAATCAAAAATCTATTATAATATTTCTGATATTATTTTCTTGTAACATTTAATTGAAAGTTTCAGTCTTACTAAAATAACTAGTGGGAAAAACCATCTTTTCCACATAGAAAAATTGAGATATATAATTATAATTATATCAAGAAACAGCAAGTAAACTATTGATGACATTAAAATTTAAGAAGAAAATCATTATTCTCATTGCTTCAATGCCAAGTTTAATGGGCTTATAATTGGAGGTGTGTTATTTGAATCAACTTTTACCTAGAATATTTGCTTATTTGTTGCTTTTTAATAAGTAGTTTCCAAAACTACTTAGGTTTAATTTTAATGCAAATCCCTGAAGACAATCCCTCCAAATTATAAAGTACACTATGAGAAAATGACCTTCAGAGAAAAATAGTGTTTAATATCATTTATCTCTGGTTTTCATTACACAGTAATATACTTCATATTAAAATGCGATAATAAATGCAGTCAAGATATTTAAAGTTTAACCCATTCTTATTTCAAAGCTTTATTATATTAACCATATTATGTTTCATGGAAGTTATAGGATTATTAATATAAAAATACGGACTTCTAAAAGTGTTCCTACTTTCCTAAAAAATAGTCTCAATCAAACAAAAATGAATTTTTTGTCTGATACTTATAGCTACAATCTAGTTTCACCTAAGGCAGGCATTCTTGTTTCAACAAAACATGAAATTAAAAGTGAAAGGTAAATTAATCTTGTTTTTTGTCGTTTGCTTTATTCAAATAATCCTTATTTTTCAGTTCCATTGGTCTCTAAGCTTTTTGAAAGCAAGGACTATTTTCTGATTTGTTTTTGTCTACCTAAAGTCTTGCTTAGCTAGTGCCTAGTACATAAACAATTTTCAAAAATAGTTTCCAATAAATATTTCTAATAAATACAAACAAAAAAATATAGATTCACAATTAAGTGAATTGAGAATTAAGTGAAAACATGTCAAAATAGACAAATTTGTGTGTTGTTAGTGGTTCTTTGGTGCTATCATAAACCTAGCTGAATTAAATTAATTTATCAAGGATCTTTGTTAGCATCTGCAAAAAAAGAGATACGATGATTTATATCGGTTACTAAAGTTCAGATATAACATATGAACAATTTTGTTCTAATTATATCTTCTATTTTGAGATGACAACTGAATCATTCCCCAAAACACCTAACTCATATTAGTGCCCTGAACTCACATTGCTGGTGGATCACTCTTCCGCATCTGGGTAAAAGTTCACATCCTGTTGCTTTAATCCAGAATTTCTCCACCTTGGTACAATTAACATTTGAGTCGTATCATTCTTTGTTGTGGGTGGCTGTCCTGCTCATTGTAGGAGAGTTAGCAGCATCCGGGGCCTCTACCTAGTTGATATGAGTAGCACTCCTCCCCTAACCTCAGGCCAGTTGTGAGAACTCTGAATATTTCCAGACATTACCAAATATCCCCTACGGGACACAGTTCCACCCATCCTGCCCCCATATTCGGCCACTGAGCACCACTTCATCCTACTGATCAAGAAGGATCTGGGACTGCTGTTTGAGAAGACCAAAAAGAAATTCTAGGATGATTCTGTGGCTTGAATTTGATAGGTTTCTGGAGTTTTTAATTAGGCTTCGTGTATGACAACTATGGAAAATCTGGTGGTATATCCTGTTCACATTCCTTATGATTCTGCCAACTAATTTCCAGTAGTATCTTCTAAATTATATGTAATTGTTTTCTCACCTGTTAACTAAATTGCGAGCATTATAACATAGACAGTGTCAATTTTCTATGCCACTTTAATCTCTACTTTCAACTATATTGGATCCCGTTTTTCCTCTGGGTGTGGATGTGATTACAAAGTTTTCACAATTGTTAAGCGACTAATATAATCGATTCCATTAATTGAAATTAATTCTAGTTTGTCAATGTTTCAGCATCAAACTCAATTAAAACTGTCCTTTGAACAACTATTGCTTGAATTGGATGAGGGTGGTATGTTGTGACTCTAAGACCCCCCCTCCCCACCCTTATTTTTTCACATGCATTCTCTTCAGGGATTAGGGATATGAAAGAAGAATAAATCAAGCATGGGTCTCCTTGTTTGAACGCCCTCTTGTCATTGGTAGGGTGGATTATTGACCTTGTTCGGGTTCAGTCTATTTTTCTTTTCCTGATGCTGTGAGCCTCTGCTAATTTGGTGGTTCCAAGTAAATAGTGAGTATGTGTTTGCAAAACTGTAGTCAGCACTCTTCAGCCTGTATATAATGAATCCTTCTAAAATGTACCATCCCTTGCCTTGACCCTGCCAGGAGTAGATGATCCCAATCCTTTTTTTAGGTTTTCTGTGCTCCGTACTTGATTTAGCAACCATTTGCAGAGCACCGTTAGTCCTGCCTCTTTTCTAGCCTACACATTGGTTCTTGTGGAACCATTAAAACCAGTGAGGTCTTCTTCTGCCTACTTATGGGCTGCAAAGTGGTGGACTAAAATGGTAGTTCCAGAGATCATGCTCCCAGATATATTACAACACAGTCTCTTCAGGCCTGCTGGGATGGGCTACCCTGCAGATTCCTCATCTTCAGCTCCCCGAAGACCAGAAGAAGGCTCGATTCTATATTTAGAAGTGTCTTCAAATCTCAGAGAAAAATTTTAAATGGGCCTTTCTTCTTCATCATATTTGAGGAGTAGAAGTAAAAATAAATGCATGTTAATGATTTAGACTCCCAGAACAATCTTCAGAAAACTCTCTTCTCACATACTCTTGTGCCGGAAGTTCAGAGGGGGGTCAAGAGCACCACCCTGAGACGCAAGTGTCTACTTACAAATACCGCTAATCTTTAAGACTAACTCTCTCAGGGAACTCAACTGACTTGGATTCGAGGAGAGAACAATTCTGTCTTTAAAGACTCTACAATGGACTGACTACTTTCTCTTGCCAGTCTTCTTATTTGTGTACCGCTTTTAGACTCACAGCTCCCGGCAAGCCCTGTGGGAACTGGTTTGCCCCATCTGATGATTGCCTTCTTTGATGCCTATTATCCCCAGCTTAGGGCCTTGACCACATGTTTAGGACAAAGAGAAAAAACTCCTACTTGATATCTTGTTTTGTGTGCATCGCTGTTAAATGTTTGTTTTTCTCCTTTAGGTTATCTATTAGGGAGGAGTGACTTGTTCTTTAATTTGATGGTGGCAAGGAAGAAAAATTTGAATATTTGATCCTGTATTTTGGCTTCTATTTACATAATTGTGATGGTTATTTTTATACGTCAACTAGGAGGGTGTTTTGGGATGAGATTAACATTTAAATTGGTGAACTTTGGGTAAAGTGGCCTGCCCTCAATAATAGGAAGAGTCCTCATTTAGTCAGTGGAAGGACTGAAGAAAACAAAAAGACCAGCCTTCCTGAGGGGAGGAAGTTCTCCGGCAGCCTGCCTTCAGAATTCAGCTGTACAGTCAGGGTCTCCTGGGTCTCCGCCAACAGGCATTGAACTGGAACTGCACCATGAGCTCTCCTGGCCTCCACCACAGACACCAAGACTAACAGTCCATACCGCAGAGCTTGTACTTCCCAGCCTCCGCAATGATGTGAGCCAACTCCTTGCAATAAATCTCTTTATATATAAGTATATACATGTATCCTTTTGGTTCCGTTTCTCTGGAGAGTCCTGACTATTACAATAATTAAGAAAAAAAGGGCTCAACTATATTGCATCTTATATTCATTAAAATATACAAAGGGTCTAAATTAATTTTTCAGGTTAAAATTACTTTCCATTTCCGAACTATTCTATAATAGAGTGCTGAAATTCTAATTAGTGCTTCTCTTTAATTGGCAAGAGTGTCAGGGTGTAAGTTCAGTTTCTACGTCTGCCTTTGACACATGGTAACCTTGGACGGCAAATGTATCAAATGTTTTGTAAGGAGGGTATTCTAGCCCTCTTTGTGGAATATATGTAAATACATATATAAATTTATATGTATATATCACATATATAAATGTTTATAAATATCTCTATATAAATATACTTTATAAACATGTTCTTTAAAAAAATATATACACATATATATTCTAACCTCAAGATTAATTTCATATTAGCTCCATTCCAGCAAAAACCCTTCATAAAGACGTGCCTGTGCTTGGTTCTGTCTTTTGAAAATTCCATTTTCCTGTTGCAAGAATGAATGTATTAAATAGTTATCAGCGGTGAAAGTGTCATCTATGGGTTATGCTAAAAACTAGAGAAGTCTCATCACTATAGGAGCATGGTAATTGAGTTTACGTCTATATATTTCTCAATGTTCTTGTTGTTATTGCTATTATTTTTCAATTTTCTTTCCTTTCCAAATTGTTCCAGTAAACACCTTCACTGAAACTAGTATAGAATGCATTTAAATATAGTAATAGCCTAGTCTAAGACTTCCACTCTGAGTTGAGAGGTGAATTAATAATAAAGATTTCAACATTTATGATTTGCTATAGTGCTCAATAACTCTCAAGAAACAAATTTTTGACAATAAATATAATAACAGGGTGATATATTATTTTTCAGGATTTTATGTTTGGTGTTAGAGTAGGAATGAAGGGTGATCCCTCGCTGCTTATTGGTGATATATTCTAGATGAATATTTATTACAGTATAAAAAGTTAGGTAACTTTCTCTAAAGAAGGCATACAGGTGATTTTTAATTGGAATATAAATGGTTTTTAACTAAATTCCTAGTACTGAAGGTTTTGTGCTCAGGCTTAAGAAGATAAACCTGAATTGGAATGCGTTGAATTATGTCAATCAAAAATATATGTTCAAGTCCTAACCCCTGGTGCCTGTGAATGTGACCTCGTTTTGAAACAGGGTCTTTGCAGATACAGTTAAATTAAGACACGGTCATGTTGGATTAGGGTGGGCTATACTGATGTCCTTATCAGAAGAGGGAAATTTGGACACGGACATAGAGAGGAGAATGCCATGTTAAGACACATAAAGACACAGACACAGAGAGGAAAACCATGTGATGATGAAGACAGAGATTCGAGTGGTGCATCAGTGGGCCAGGAAACACGAAATAGTGCCAACAACCACCAAAATCTAAGAAGAGGCAAATAAAGACCCTCCCCTAGAAAGATCAGAGCCATACCAACACCTTGATTTTGGACTTCTAACCTCCAGAATTTTGAGAAGATCAATTTCTATTCTATTAAACCACGCAATTTATGATTATTTGTTATTGCAGTCCTAGGAAACACATACAGCATGTATTTAAGAAAAAAATGACCAAGATTTTTATGTATGGACCAGATGAACACAATGGGAATGTTTAGTCTGAAGAGAAGTAACTAAAGAGAGACATGGCACCTCTTCATTTCAAATTTACAAAAAAAGGTTAAGCATGTTCTAATGCATCCAATAAGTGGAACAAGGATCAATGAACTATAGCTATATGAAAAAAGATTATTGTTCAGTATCAGAATTTATGAATATTTAGGATTATCAAATCTGGAACGACTCTTCCTAGTGGAGATAAATTTCTAATCACGTGAACTTAGTAAGATTACTAAGTAAGAATTCTTAGTAAAGTGATAGGAGCCTGCCTGATGTTTCAAGTTCTTTCCATCCTTGCAATATTATAACTCAGAAAAGTGGAGTAACAAATGCATTATCTTAAATATGTAAGCAATCCTTTCATAATCTTGCTTTATCCTAAATTTTAATCATCCAGTTAGTAAACGTTTATTAAATGCCTACATTCAGTGTGCCTTTAGGTAAAGATGTGGGAAAGAAAAATAAATAGTTATGGAGCCTACTCACATGGAGCTTATAGTTAAGATGAAAAGACAGACATTTAAATAAACAATTACCATGCATCTTGATAAGTTTCATACTAGAGAAATATTTGTATAATCTTGGAAGCCCAAAGTGAAGAGAACTATTCTGTTTGTGGAACAAATCATCAAAAAAAGAGTTAGATTACATAACTAACTAGATGTGCATTAAGGCAATAAGAAGAAAAGAATACTCTAGGTCAAGAAAACAAAATTAAATAATATATAGAGAAAAGAAAGAATGTGATATAGTAAAAAGCCTGTATTACAGCATTTGGGAAGGTAATAGAAAAGGAAGTTGGAAAAAAAGATCATGAGTAGTCTGATTGGTGCTGTAAAGGGTATCTCAAAAAGAATAGCAAATATCAGTGGAATATGTGACACAACCCATTCCTTTCCAAGCCTCCCAGAAGAGAAATGTGCTGAGCATTATGGAAGCTCCACTGCAGTCAAGTGTGGCCAAGAAGATGAGGCTCGCTTTCTTATCAGCTCTCAGTCAAGGACTGGGGCATCTCAGTGGAAGAAGCAGGCCATCAGTATTTTTCATCTCCTCTCCTCCAGGTACTTTTTGCTGTGGCTAAACTTCAGGTTGGTGTAGCCGGGAGATTGGGAGTATACTCCTTCCACCCAACACCACTCCTAGATCAGAGGCTCTACCCTCAGCATGATGGGCTGAGAATTTTGGAGGAGTGATTGTCTTTGCCACAACTTGCTATAGGCTGGAGGCTCTATGCTTGGAGATGCAAGTAGAAGAGACCAGGTGCTACTGTGCACACCCAGAACCCTACTCATAAAGCATTGGTGCCAAACCAAGAGTGATGGGCACTATTACCACCCCTAGTTCTGGAGCATTAACTCAGAGATATATTTTCACGGTATATGAAGGCTATAAGAACAGAGATCTCTGAAGCTCTCCCTAAAGGAAATGACCTTATTTGAAACACAGGGTACAGAAATTCAAGTAGAAGAACACTTTCACATGTAATGGAAATTTTGGTGCTAAACAATTAAGAGTAGATGGTAGCTCCATAAAAGCGATAAGTTAAACTGTAGGCCAGCTAGTTTACCAGAGAAAACTGGGAAACAGATATCTAACAAGAATTCTCCTGGAGTTAGAAGAAACCACAAAGACTCTCCTCAAAGAACTTTCCCCTAAATGGGCCAAAACGTAATTAGATCAGACTGTGGGTCAGTTAACGTTCCAGGTTATTTACGAGAACAGAACCACAATCAGCCAGCAATTAAAGGAGCTTAACAGCTGGATATGATACCAACAAAGGAACGTAACAAACAGATCAGGTTAAGATATAACGAAAAATAATCTTGTTAAAACTACTGTTATCCCAGGATGACTATGAACATATTTAAGGCTGTGTCCTCTGAGGAGTGAAATTGGAGTTATCACATTGTAAAGAAAATATACTTCATTGAAACAGCCAAGCCAATCACTAAATAAATAAAGAAAACAACAAAAATTAGCTTTGGAGGAGAGATCAGTGTCTGAACTTACTCTAAAAAATTATGTAAAATGTCTAGTTTTTGAAAAAAATTATAAGACATCAAAGAAACAGGACAATGTGACTCCCATATACAGAAAAAAAATAAGTCAATAGAAAATGCCTGTAAGAGTGTCCAGATATGAGATTTAACTGACAAAAGATTCAAAGTCATCATTATAAATATTCTCGAAGAACTAAAAGAAACCATGCTTAAAGAAGTAAAGAAAGGCATGATGACAATAGCTCATCAGTTAGAAAATATCAATAAAGAGATAGAAATTATGAAAAGGAACCAAATGAAAACCTGGAGTTGAAAGGCAAAATAGCTAGAATAAAACATTCGCCAGAGTGACTCATAGAAGATTTTAACTGGTGGAAGAGAAAACATCAGATAGATAAACCAATAGGTATTATGCAGTCTGATGAAAGAACAGGGGGGAAGCAGAGTGAAGAAATATGAACAAACCCTCAGAGAAATGTGGAACACCATTAACCACACATTACCATGCACAATAGGAGTAATAGAGATCAAGGAGAAAAAAGAAAGGAGCAGAACAAATATTTGAAGATTTAATGGATAAACATTTCCCAAATTTGATATACACGATAGTCTGCATATCCAGGAAGATCAACGATTTCTGGGTATAATAAACACCACATCCATATACATAGTAGAAATTCTGAAAAATAAAGACAGAAACAAATCTGGAAAGCAGCAATAGAAAAATGACTCATATACAAAGAAATTCTAAAAAAGATTAACAGTTGACTCCTCATGTGAAACAATGGAGGACAGAAGGCAATGAAATATCATATTCAAAGTGCAGCAATGTGAGCACACAGGGACAAATTAAGAGAATCAGTAATGATGCACATGAAGTTTAATACAACAAATTATACAAACATATTCACTCATTTCTTCACTCAGCTTCATTAAAGGGCATAAAAGCTTATAAAGCAGTAATTTCAACAGCATGTTGTTGAGTTATGACGTACATAGATGTACTATTTTTAACAATAATAGTAGAAATGTTACATATGAATTATATCTCTATTTAAAAAAACGATGGTTGAAAAATAAATACATAAAAAATCAAAAAGGGGAGAAAAGGAAATAGAGTCAATTGGAATAACATTTTGGAATTATGATAATATAAATTTAAAGTAGATTCTGGTTAGTTAAGATATATAAGATAAACCTTGGAACAATGGTTAAGAAAATAACTAAAATATAGAGAAAGAGGAAAAATATTAAAGTAGTTAAAGTACTACACTGGAAAATATTCACTGTGTAAGAGAAAGCAGTAAAGAATGGGTAGAGGAAGAGAGAAAACAAAAAAGTAAAATGACCTAAATCTAATGATATCAATAACATAAAATGTTAATGAATTAAACAAACAACTCAGAAGACTGAGATTGACAAATAGAATTTAAACAACAACAACAAAAGAAACAAGATACAACTGTATGCTGTCAATGGAAGACACACTGTAGAATCAAATACACAAATAATTCGAAAGCAAAAAGTTAGAAAAATATATATCATGCAAACAGCAACCATAAGAAAATTGCAGTGGCTGTACTAACATCAGACAAAACCGACATTGTCAAACATTGTAACTAGAGAAAAAGAAGCACATTTTTAATGATAAAAGTGTTGATTCATGAGGAAGACATAAAATAAAAGAACATGCATGTAACAACAGAGCCCCAAAATATATGAGGCAAAAACTGACAGAATTGAAAGAAGTAGACAATTCAATGATAGTTTTGGGAAATGTCAATGATCACTTTCATTAATGTATAAAAACAACTATGTAGAAGATCAACAGGCAATTAGAGGACTTGAACAACACTAAAAATTAACTAGAACTTACTGACATCTATAGAACTCTATACCCAACAACAGCAGAATACACCTTCTCTCAAATGTACGTGGAACATTGTCAAGGATAAAGAACGTCAGGCCACAAAACAAGTCTCAAATTTAAAAGGACTGGTATTATACCAAGTAGTTTCTCTGACCTCAGCGGAATGAAATTTGAAATAATTAGCAGAAAGAAATTTCAGAAACATGCAAATATGTGGACATTGAAAAACATACTTCTAAATAACCAGTGGGTCGAATAAAAAATCACAAGGGAAATTATAAAAGACTTTGGAATGAATGACAGTGAATAGAAAATATATCAAGATTTATGAGGTATAGCTAAATCAATGCTTAGAGGAAAAATGATAGTGATAAAACTCTACATTGAAAAAAGACAAGAGATCTCAAAACATGACCTACCTTGTACCTTAAGGCCTTGGAGAGAGAAACTACAACTTAAGAAAGCAAAAGGAAGAAAATAGTAAATATTAGAGTGGTAATTAATGAAATAGAGAATACAAAATAGAGAAAATCAAGAGAACCAAAAATCTGGTGTATGAAAAGATGAATAAAATTGACAAATTTAAACTAGAGTGACCAAAAAATTAGAGAGGGCACTCAAAGTACTAAAATCAAGAATGAAAGATGGGATATTACTACCAAACTTATGGGGGAAAAAAGGATTATAAGGAGATACTCTGAGTAAAATGATACCAACAAATTAGATAACTTAGATCAAATGGACAAAAGCATAGAAAGATACAAAATAAAAAAGCTGATTCAATAAAGAATATACAGTGTGAGTGGATCCATAACAAGAAACACAATTGAATTAGTAATTTAAAAACTTTACACTAGTAAGTCTCAGGCCCAGTTGGAGTCGTAAATCTACCAAACATTTCACTAAGAATCAATATCAGTTCTTCACAAACACTTCCAAAAAAATAGAAAAGGAGGGAAGACTACACAACTCTTTCTGTGGGGCCTGTATTAACCTGAGAAGACAAAAAACAAACTATAGACCAATATATCATGAAAATAGATGCAAAAATCTTTAATAAAATACTAGCAAATGGAATCCAAAAACATATGAAAGGGATTATACACTATGATTAAATGAAATTTGTCCCAGGAATGCAAGATTGGACTTATATTAGAAAATCAATTAATGAAATGTACCTTATCAATAAACAAAGGACAAAACTGTATGATGATCTCAACAGACACAAAGTAAACATTTGACAAAATTCAATACACTTCATGAAAAAAGCACTAAACAAATTAGGAATACAGGGAAGTATCATTGACCTGTTAAAATGCATCAGAATATCCAGAGATAACATTATATTTAATAGCAAGGGATTGAGAGGTTTTCCCCTAAGATCAGGAACAAGACAAGTATTTCAAGTGTCTACATTTCTAGTCAATGTTGTACTAAAGGTTCTAGTCAGGGCAATTAGGGGGAAAAAAAGGAAAAATAAATGAATGTATTCAAATTGGAAAGAAAGAAAGAAAACTATCTATTCACAGATAGCCTCACGTTGTACGTAGAAAGTCCTAAAGATTCCATGAGAAATTACCAAAGCTAGTAAATAAGTTCAACTAGTTTGCAGGATACAAGATAAATACAAAAAACTAATTATATTTTTCATATAAAATACAAAAGAAAAACGTTATAAATAATATTCAAAAGCACAATTTCTGTAATTGCAATGCACAATCTGAAAACGTAAATTAAGAAGAAAATTTCATCTTTAGTAGCTTGAAAAAGAATAATATATTTAGTAAAAGAAATACAAAACATTCTTTGAAAACTACAAAATTTTGTAAGAAATTAGAGAAGACAAATAAATGCAAATATATCCATTTTATGAATTAGGGAATTTAATATTATTAAGATGGCAATGATATCCAAGTTTATTTACAAATTTGATGCTATCTTTATCAAAATGCAAGATTGCTTCTTTACAAAAGTTGACAAGCAGATCCTAAAATCCACGTGAAAATTAAGGAGCCAAAATATTCAAAAATCTTGAAAAAGAAGAACACAATTGGAAGGCTCACCCTTCCAACTTCAAAATCTACTAAAACACTACAGTGACCAAGAGAGTGTGTTACTGGCATAATGGTAGACAAGATCAATAGAATAGAATTGAAAGTCTAGAAATAAAGCATTCATATTCATTGTCAACTGATCTTTGAAAAGAGTGCCACGTCTATCAAATAAGGAAAGAATAGCCTCTTTAACAAACAGTGCTGGAACAACTAGATATTCACATGTAAAGGAATGTAGCTACCTCACATGATTTACAAAAATTAAAATAAAATTTGTAAAAATTAAATTTAATAGCAAAAATTTATAGAAGAAAACTAGGAATAAAGATTCGTGATCTTGGCTTAGGCAAGGATTTCCTAAATATGACAACAAATCACAAACAATAAAAGAAAAAATAGATATAATGGACTTCATAAAAATTTCAAAAGTTTCTTCTTCAAAAGACACCATCAAGAAAGTGAAGAGAAACCACAAAGTGGGAGAGTGTGTGTGCATATATTTTTTTTCTTACAACTCAATAATAAAATGTCAAATAACCTAATTTAGAAATAACCTGAATACACATTTCTCCAAAGATGATATGCAAGTATCCAATAGCACACAAAGATGTTCAACATCATCAGACATCAGGGTAACTGAAATCAATGAGATCTGCTTCTCGCACCCTAGGATGACTAAAAGTCAAATACAAACAACAAGTGTTGGTGAGGATGTGGGGAAATTGGGACCTTAATGCTTTGCCAGTAGAACAGAAAATGGTACAGCCAGTTTGGAAACAATTTGACAATTCCTCAAACATCTAAAAATAGTTATCCTATGACCCAGCAAGTTCACTCCTGGGAATGTACCCCTAAGAAATGAAACCTACGTTCACACAACAACTTGTATAAAAGAGTTAGAGCACAATCATTCATAATCGTCACAAAATGGAAATATTCCAAATGCTCACCAATGGATGAATGGATGCATTCAATACATTTATATTTAATATTTATTTAATATATTTAATAAGTATATCACATATAAATGTGGTAAATCCATACCATTGAATATTATTCAGCGCTAAAATAGAATGAAGTATTGTCATGCGCTACAATATGTATCTACTTGGAAAATTTTACGCCAAAATAAAAGACACCAATAACAAAAGACCACTTTTCGAATGATTGCATTTATAGGAGAGGTACAGAATAAGCATATTTATGGATACATATAGTAGATCCATGTTTGCCTAGGGGTGGGGTGAGGGGCAGTTGGAAGGAAATGGAGAGTGATTGCTACCAAGTATAGATTTCTTTGCTGTGGAGAAAATGTTCTGCAATTGATTATGGTGATGGTTGCATAGATTTGCAAATACAAGAAAAATCATTGAATTGTAAATTTTAAATGTCTGAATTGTATGCTTTGTAAATTATACATGAATAAAGCCGTAATATAAAAGAATGAAAGGTGTTTTTCATAAATATTTTCAGTGTAGAACCTAAAGGAACGTATTCTCAATTAAACTGAAGACTGTGGGTATAGAAAAAGTCTAGCATAGCTTCTGGTATAGAGTCATTCTCATAAACTGGAATAGAAACTTCAGAATAATAAATTGGGAGGAAGTTTACTATAAGATTCACCTGGGACATATTGAATGGAGGGAGTGTGAGAGGGTTTAACAAAAAGAGAGAGAGAGAGAATGCAACATCACCCGGAAGAAAGAAATAAGAAAGATCCAGAAACTTAAAGAAGTATAGCACAGCCAGGGTGTAGACATTAGATGATGGGAAATATGAAAATAAAGTGGTGATATGGTGTCTTGGAGATGGTGTTAAAGGCACTGATGAATTTTAAGAATGGGATTGATGTGGGAATTACATTTAGGAAGATCATTCTGGCTGCAAGTGAAGGATGGATGAGGTCATGAACAACGGAAGGTAGATCAATTAGCAGGTTGCTGCAACAACACACAAGAGATTATTGTGGCTTGAGTTAAAATACTCATGTGGAGCTGGAAAGAATAATAAATAGTAAAGAAATGTTTGTCAAGTTGAATCAAACCCTTGTGAAATCTGGCTGAAACACATAGGTTTCAGCCTTGTCACCAAGTGAATAGTGGACAAAATAAACTTGACAAAGAACACCTAAGAGGAGCAAATTTAGGGTTTGAGGTTAAAGGTTTCATTTGAATTTCTACCCTTTGAGTTTAAAATACCTGTCAGAAATTTAAGCAGAGATTACCTAGGACCTTGGATCAAAGCGTAATCCCACAGAATCAGGATCACCTGGGGGCTTGTTAGAAATACAGAATCTCAGCCCAAATTCCAGAACTACTGGGTCAGAATCTGCATTTTTGGAGAAAGCACCAGTGCTTTGTACACACGTTAAAGTTTGAGAGGTATTGCTCTAGTAGACTGTTGGATATTTAGGTCCAGAGTTCAGTAGGAAAGTTTGAGTTGGAGATAAGGGCGTGGAAATCAATATCATTATCATAAATTAAACAATAAGTAATGATGAAATTGTGTGTATCTTCAAAGAATGAAAAGTTGACCATCCATTCCATTATGGCCATAGATTGCATTTGATACTGAACATTTTCATTTTTGATATTTATAACTCCTAATTACCAACTAAAAACTGTAAAGTTATAAAAAGTCAATTTCATCAAAAGTAACTATAATTCCATTTTTCGATTATCGTATTTCTGCCCCCTACAATATATAAAACACTATCTAAGCATGCTTCACTACTGTAACTAAAAAATGGCAGCTCTATAGTATTATTTATCAGAAATGAAAAAAATGTATAGATACAGATATATTTTCTAGCTTCATCATCAAACAACTTAAACGAGCCAGTGTACTTATAAACTCTCTTTTCCTACAAATCCGATTTAGAGCAAATTTATACCTGGCAGATAATTCACACGGAAAGTCAGGTTTGTAAAATTTGTGAACTTTAAAAGCATAACTTTTCTACAGCATAAATTATTCTCTTCTATAAATAATTTACTCCTGTGTGGTTTCACCCTTATACAGCCAATTTGTCAACCAAGACCCCATACTAGGCAGACAGTCAAAAAGCTGTGCCTAAACTTGTCTGCATTGTGCTTTTCAGCTTAGTTGGAACATTTCAACCCAGGATGCTCACTCTGCCCTGAACAGTGTGAGTGCATTTAATTATAATCTGACATGTGTATTCGGGAGAAACAAAAGGCTGTGAACTGAGGGTGATGATTAACAGCTCTGCTGGATAATTGCTTAAACTACTACTTATGTTATACTGCATTATCTCTCTTGAACAAAGTGATTATTGGCCTTTTGTGTGGCGATTATACAATGTAAGTGCAATCTTGCTGTTTTAACTCTTGTCAGAGTTTATGTTTAATGTGCTTTCATTAGAGTGAGGGGGTGCAACTTTAGGTATTCTGTCTTCAGTTGAGAAGCCACCTGGAATCAATCTCTTATGGTTTGATTTCCCTGCTTGGAATATGCAACATCTCCTGGTCTTCTAGGAGAAGGGAATTAAAAACATAATGATGCGGTATTCAGGAGGACGATAAGATGTACTCATACCTTTGTATGCATAGCCGTGAATGGCAAACACCTCCAATATTAGACACAAATCAGCAAGCTGGTGGGTTCCGAAAGACTGAGGACAAAACTGATGTTCAAAAAAAAATAAGTAGTGTACTTTTTACATAGACAGTACTTATAAGTCACAGACTTTATTCGCTTTTGTAAATATAGGAAAAGTATTCACAAGTAGTTATCTTGATGAATCCATATTTTTGTTATTAGAAAGAATTCAAAATCCCATTCTTTCAAAGCTTTAATCTATGGTTAGGTAATTTTCTGCCTCACAGAACGTTCCTCCTCTCCAAAATCGTCTCATCTTTCAAGATCATGTTTTCTCAGGAGAAAACTTTCATGATCCCATTGCATTTGGTTGATTTCAGTCTGCTCGAAGATTTGGCATAATTGTCATGAGAACTGCCTCTGATGAGATCAGAACACATTATTTTAATGTGTTCCTTGAGGTGTAGGCAACGTACGATAAACTGAACATATATAAAATGTAAAATTTTAAAGAAGTGTACATCCCCGAAACACCACCACAATTAAGACGAACATATCCCTTATCTCCCGAGTTTCCATGTGTCTCAGTAATCTCTCCTTTTTGTTCTTCTCTGAAACCCTCCACTCCATTCCCACACAACCACTGCTCTGCTTTCTGACACAATAGATTAGATTGCATTTTGTATACAGTTAAATATAATGCAAAGGAAAAATGTGTACTCCATCTGGCTTCTTCCACTCAACAAAATTATTTGAGATTATACATGTGTACATCAATGGTTCCTTCCTTTTAGTGCTCATTAGTGTTCCATTGTATGGTTATAACACATTTGTGTCTACGTTACCTGTTGGAGGGGCATTTCTGTTGTTTCCAGTTTTATCTATTACAAATAAAGCTGCTATGAACATTTCTTCACAAGTTTCTATTGACACGTGATTCCTTTCCTCTTAGGTAAATACCTAAGACATAGATGGTTGGATCATATGGTAGATGTATAAGATTTTTTTTAATGAGGTGATAATAGTTTCTAACATTATGAAATTTCAGTTGTACATTATTATTTGTCAGTCACTACATATGTGCCCCTTTACCCCTTATGCCCACTCCCCGACCCCTTCCCCTCTGGTAACCACTAATCTGTTCTCTTTATCCATGCGTTTGTTTATCTTCCACATATGATCGAAATCATACAGTGTTTGTCTTTCTTGGTCTGGCTTACTTTACTTAACATAGTACCCTCAAGGTCCATCCATGTTATTGCAAATGGGACACCTTGGTCTTTTGTAAGTCTGAATAGTATTCCATTGTAGGTATATACCACATCTTCCTTATCCATTCATCAGTCAAATGGGCACTTGGCTTGCTTCCTCTTCTTGGCTATTGCAATAATGTTGCAAAGAACATTGGGCTGCATAAGTCTCTTTGAATTTTTGACTTCAAGTTCTTTGGTTAAATACGCAGTAGTGGGATAGCTGTGTTGCATGGTATTTCTATTTTAAATTTTTTGAGAAATCTCCATATTGTTTTCCATAGTGGCTGCACCAGTTTGCATTCCCACCGCCAGTGTATGAGGGTACCCTTTTCTTCACATAGTCTCCAACATTTGTTGTTTTTTGTCTTGGTTATTATAGCCATTTTAACAGGTGTAAGGCGATATCTCATTGTAGTTTTGATTTGCATTTTCCCAATTATTAGTGATGTTGAACGTCTTTTCATGTCCCTGTTGGCCATCCGTACATCTTCTTTGGAAAACTGTTCATCTCCTCTGCCCATTTTTTGATCTGGTTGAGTTTTGTTGTTCAGTTGCATGAGTTGTATATATATTTGGCAATTAAGCCCTTGTCAAATATATGGTTTGCAAGTATTTTCTCCCAGTTTGTGGCTTGACTTTTTGTTTTGTTCTTGATTTCCTTTGCCTTGCGGAGGCACTGTATGCTTCTATGTTTATTCTTCTATGTTTATACTTCCAGTCTGATGAGTTCCTATTTATTTTTTCCTTTTGTTTCCCTTGCCTGAGTAGACATGGTATTTGAAAATATCCCTCTACGACCAATTTCAAAGAGTTTATTGCCTACATTTTCTTGTAGTTTATGTTTTCAGGTCTTACCTTCATGTCTTTAAACCATTTGAGTTAATTTTTTTGTATGGTCAAAGATAAAGGTCTACTTTCATTCTTTGGCATGTGGATGTCCAGTTTTGCCAATGCTATTTATTGAAGAGACTTTCATTTCTCCATTGTATGTTCCAGCTCCTTTGTTGAAGATTATGTGTCAGTAGGTGTGTGGTTTTATTTCCGGGCTTTCAGTTTTGTTCCATTGATCTGTGTGTCTGTTTTTGTACCATTACCATGCAGTTTTGATTACTATAGCTTTGTAGTATATTTTGAAATGAGCAATTGTTACGCCTCCAGCTTTGTTCTTTTTCTCAAGTTTGATTTAGCTGTTTGGGGCATTTTGTTGCCCCATTTGAATTTCAGGATTTTTTTCTTCTATTTCCATGAAGAATGTCATTGGGATTCTGATTGGGATTGCATTGAATCTGTAGATTGCTTTAGGTAGTATGGACATTTTATCTATATTTATTCTTCCAATCCATGTGCGTGGAATACCTTTCCATTTCTTTATGATATCATTGATTTCTTTCAATAATGTCTTATCATTTTCTTTATATAGGTCTTTCACCTCCTTGGTTAAATTTATTCCTAGATATTTTATTCTTTTTGTTGTGATTGTAAATGGGATTGTATTCCTGAGTTCTCTTTCTGTTAGTTCATTATTAGAGAATAGAAATGCAACTGATCTTTGCAAGTTGATTTTGTACCCTGCAACTTTGTTATAGCTTTTAATTATTTCTAATAGTTTTCTGAAGGATTCTTTAGGGTTTTCTATCTATATAATCATGCCATCTGCAAACAGCGAGAGTTTCACTTCTTCACTGACAATTTGCATACCTTTTATTTCTTTTGCTTGTCTAATTGCTCTGGCCCAAACCTCCAGTACTGTGTTGAATAAGAGTGGCAAGAGTGGATACCCTTGTCTTGTTCTTGTTCTCAGAGAGATGGCTTTCAGTTTTTCCCTGTGGAGTATGGTGTTGACTGTGGGTTTGTCAATATGGCCTTTATTATGTTGAGGTGCTTTCCTTCCATATCCATTTTATTGAGAGTTTTGATCATAAACAGGTGTTGGGTCTTGTGAATTGCATCTCTTCATGTCTTGTGATGAACATGTGATATTTATGCTTCATTTTGTTAATGTGGTGTATCACATTGATTGATTTCCAGATGTTGAACCATCCCCGTATCCCTAGTATAAATCACAATTGATCATAGTGTATGATCCTTTTAAGGTATTGCTGTAGTCAGTTTACCAATGTTTTGTTGAGGATTTTTGCATCTACGTTCATTAATGATATTGGCCTGTAATTTTCCTCTTTTGTGCTGTCCTTGTCTGGCTTTGGGATCAGGGTGACATTGGCCTCATAGAATGTGCTAGGATGTGTTTATCTTCTTAAACTTTTTGTAACAGTTTCAGAATGGTAGGTGTTAAATCTTCTTTGAATTTGTGGTAGAATTCTCCAGAGAAGCCATTTGATCTTGGACTTTTATTTTGTGCAAGGTTTTTGCTTGCACAATCTCTTGGACTATTTAGATTCTCTATTTCTTCTTGATTCAGTTTTGGGAGGATGTATGAGTCTAAGAATTTATCCATTTCTTATAGATTGTCCAATATGTTGGCATATAGTTTTTCATAGTATTCTCTTGTACTCTTTTATATTTCTGGGCTATCCATTGTGATTTCACTTATTTTATTTATTTGGGACTTCTATGTCTTTTGCTTAGGGAGTCTGGCTAAGTGTTTGTCAATTTTGTTTATCTTCTCAGAGAACCAGCTCTTAGTTTCATTGATCCTTTCTACTGTTTTTTGGTTTCTATTTCATTTATTTCTACTCTATTTTTATTATTTCCCACCTTCTACTGACTGTGGACTTTGTTCTTCTTTTCTAGTTCTGTTAGGTAAAGCTTAAGACTGCTTATTTGAGATGTTTCATGTTTGTTAGGGTGGGCCTGTATTGCTATGAATTTCCCTCTTACAACTTCTTTTGCTGAATACCATATGAATTGGCATGATGTATTTTCATTTTCATTGGTCTTCAGATTTTTTTTTATTTCTCCTTTAATTTCTTTAGTGATCCATTGGTTGTTCAGTAGCATGTTGTTTAGTCTCCACATATTTGTGAATCTCCCAGCTTTTTTTCTTGTAGTTGATTTCTAGTGTCATAGCCTTACGGTCAGAAAAGATGCTTGATTATTTCAGTCTTCTTAAATTTATTAAAACTTGCCTTGTTTCCAACATATGGCCTATCTTTGAGAATGTCCCATGCCCACTTGCGAAAAATGTGTATTCTGCTGATTATGGATAGATTGTTCTATATATGTCTATTAAGTTCATTTCATCTAGTTTTTCCTTTAATTTCACTATTTCCTTGTTGACTTTCTGTCTAGATGATCTATCTATCGATGTCAGGTTCCCTAGTATTATTGTGTTGTTGTTAACATCTCCTTTAAGTTTGTTAATAGTTGCTTTATGTACTTTGGTCATCCTGCGTCAGTTGCATAGATATTTATAAGTGTTATGTTGTCTTGATGGAGTGTCCCTTTTATCATCATATACTGCCCCTCTTTGTTTCTCACTGTCTTTTTTATCTGTAAGTCTACGTTGTCTAATATAAGTATGGCAACATCTGCTTTATTTTGTTTTCCATTAGCATGGAGTATCATCTTCTGTCACATCACTCTGAGCTTGTGTTTGTCTTTCCTGGGGGAAATGTGTTTCCTGGGGGAAGCATATTGTTGTGTCTTTTTTGTTTGTTTGTTTTTTTGAGGAAGATTAGCCCTGAGCTAACTGCTGACCGTCCTCCTCTTTTTGCTGAGGAAGACTGGCCCTGAGCTAACATTCATGTGCAACTTCCTCCACTTTACATGTGGGACACCTACCATACCATGCCCTCACACGGGATCCGAACTGGTGAACCCCAGGCTGCTGAAGCTGAACATGCACACTTAACTGCTGTGCCACCAGGCCAGTCCCAGGGAAAGTTTTTATTTCTCCATCATTTCTGGAGGATAATTTTGCTGGATGGAGTATTCTTGGCTGAAAGTTTTTGTCTTTCAGAATTTTGAATATATCATTCTGCTTTCTCCTAACCTGTAAGGTTTCTGCTGAGAAATCTGCTGAAAGCCTGATAGGGATTCATTTGTAGGTTGTTTTCTTCTGCCTTGCTGCCCTTAATATTTTTCTTTTTCATCAACTTTAGCAAGTTTTACTATTATGTGCCTTGGAGAAGGTCCTTTACATTGATGTCATAAGGAGTTCTATCAACTTCATTTACTTGTAATTCCAGCTCCTTACCCAGAATCAGGAAATCCTCAGCTATTATTTCTTTGAACAAGCTCTCTGCTCTTTTCTCCCTCCCCTCTCCCTCCGGAATACCTATAATCTTTATGTTGCATTTTCTATTTGAGTCAAATATGTCTTGGAGAATTTCTTCATTTCTTTTTTAGTCTTAGTTCTCTCTCCTCCTCAATCTGAAGCATTTCTATATTTCCATCTTCTAAATTGCTAATTCTGTCATCCATTATATCAGCTCTGTTATTTAAAGACTCCAGATTTTTCTTTACCCCATTCGTTGTGTTCTTCATCTCAAAAGTTTCAGATTTTTTAATAGTTTCAATCTCTTTTGTGAAGAATTCCCTCTGTGCATTAATTTCATTGAACTGTCTTTCTGAGTTTTCTTGTAACTCGTTGAGTTTTTTTTTATGATAGCTGTTTTGAATTCTCTGTCATTTAGATTGTAAATTTCTGTGACTTCAGGATTGATTTCTGGGTACTTGTCATTTTCCTTCTGGCATAGAGTGTTAATATACCTCTTGATGCTATTTGATGGCATGAATTTTGCCATCACATAGTGGTAATGTCTTGTCACAGATTCCACTGGCCTCCACTGTGGTGGGGAGGATCTGTGTATTCTGTACTTGCCATGATCCCTGACAGCTGAACCTGTCCTTTGGTTCCTTTGCTAGTGAATCTAACAGTTTATCAATTGCTAGTGAAGAGATTATCAACATTTCTGTGGATTGGCTAATTTACCCAATAATGTGCAAAGTAAATTTTTGTAAAAAAGTTTCTGGATTCAGCCCATAAGTTTTTTTTGAAAGACTAAACACAGAAAATTTCATTCTAAAATTAAAGCAATAATTTATTTTCCAAATCAATGGAAGGTCTTCACAATTATAGTGTTTTTTTGCCATTGTGATGTGAAGAAAATTGGGTAGGATTACATAAGAATTTTTGTTTGCTAATCTCTGTTTTTCTTCCCAATTACTACACTTTCCCTAAGACATTGCAAATACCTGATTCGATTTTAGATATTTCTAATTACATTTCAGCTGAATCGCAAAATTGCATGAAGACAAAATGGTTGGCCAAGAACTAGGAGACTTAGGTTCTAGTCTCAACTCTCACTATGGAGTGTATGACAGATCTTTACCATTTAACCCCTCCAGGGTTCAATAATTTAATCTTCAACATTATGATTAGTACAAATTATATTCAAGATTCTTTACGACTCCAAAATTACTAGACAATAAGAGTTTAAACAAAATTTTCAGTAGTCTAATGGGTGTGAGCCTGTGTTTATATCATTTCCTTGCCTTTTCCATATTTGGAGACCAATTCCCATTATAGTTTACTACTTCACTGGGTCATAAAAATACCCACCAATTATTTTTCCACACTATATTTTGTACTGAAGAAACTTTACAATTTATCATCTTCTATACTGCTGAGAAATTATTTTCAAATCAAGTAGTACCTCAAACAGTATTTTTTCTGACTTTTATTCTGTTGCTGTGAACTTCATTATTATAATGCTTTCTTAATCAGTAAATATTGGGCTTCAACTCAGCCATAGAAAATGTGCAAGCAGAATCTGATTTGCCTATTTCATATCCTGTCTTCTGGTTGAGGCCTAAAACTGCATTTTTGAAAAGTTTTAGTGAAACTTAACTTTTTAAAAATTATTTCTTTTATATTTTCTAGGCAAATTAAAATTGTTTCCATAAGTCTTTGTGCTTATATCATTCTAAAAATATCAATTTTATCTCAAAATATTGCCACTTTCAATCACCCTAATGAAGTTAAATGAATAAATAATAGCTATTTCCCAATATATTTCCCAATATACTTGTGACATATTGAACAGATGATGCTAATTTTCATTTAGCCAATAGATAAAATTTAAGAATGGAGTGAAACATTTACCTGTCAGTAGATGCTATTTCTTATATCCCTATAGAAATTGATACCCCTACACACTTTGTCCATGCAGCCAGTTAGCGTAAGCATCCTGGTTCATGATTCAGAGAACTAATTTCCCAGACACTAAAAATGCTCCTTTGGAGCAAAGTATATCTATGCTTCAATTCTGGCTTTATCACTTATGAACTCTTTGACTTAGGAAAGATTTAAAGTTGCTAAACCTCAATTATCTCATCTGTTAAATAGGAACAATAGTAGGAAGTATCTAATAATAATGTAAGAATTAAATATCCTCTACAGATTACTTAGCACACTAATTGGCCCATTAATTTTTCAACGTGTTACCTATTTTATTCAACAATTTTGATGATCATTGGGCATAAAAATACCCCAAGCTTGCTCTGATTTATTAAACCAGTGAAAGAGATGTGGAGATTTGGTAGCACCCATTGATTTTTACCCAAAATTCCAAAGCCAACAGTTCCTTCATAAATTCTACACCTTATAAACCTTTGCATCATCTCTTAAAGGGTTGCTGTATATCCAGACTAATTATCTGTTCCATCTTAACTGACCACTAAATTATGATTTCTTGCATCACAAAGGTTAAGAAAAATTTTCCATTTAGAAGACGTAATGCAAGTTTTTCTCCATCAGTTGTAACTTAAGGGGGATTTTCTCTGCAGAGCATCTCTTGGAGGTCCTCTCTTCTGTGTTGGGGAGTGACGGTGGGCAACACATAAGGAAGGAAGCAGGTTTTAACTGGCACTTGCAAAAATGGCAGAGAGGGCAGGACGCTGTCTTATGTGTCGGTTACAATTATCTGATATTTGTTTTCAGTAAAAGTTCTGCAGTGGATATAATGCCTTTGATTCAACCTACTTGGAAAACCATGTCTTGACTCTTATACTCAAGTCACTGGCAGAACTTTTCTTCAATTATTTACTCCTTTTAAAAAAAAATCCGATAGATTTTTGCTGAGTCAGTCTTAGGGGTGTGCAAAATTAGTGGGTATCTGACAGAATCAAGGAGCAATAGCTTATTATCCTGTCACTTAGAACATAATTTTTATGGACAGGGACTCTGAAAATAGACATATGTATGTTTGAGTTCTGATTTCAAAACTCACTATGTTCTTATCTCTGGGTAGGGTAGTTTATACTCCTCACCTTAGTTTATTCATTTGTATAATCTGAGTAATAAAATTTTATTTTGACGAGGTTTTTATTTTTACAAAGTTTACAAAAATATAAATTTTCATTTTCACAAGGTTGTTGGAAGTAATAAATTAAATAGTGAATGTAAAGCTTGGTGGGTATTAAGAACTCAAAAAATGGTAGCTGGCCTATTACGTCAGAGAAGAATAATAAAGGCGGGTTATAAGAGAGAACAGACAGGGTAGAGGAGAAAGCAAAAAAAAAAAGTCAGAATCAGGGAAAAGATGGTTCTAACAGGGTTTTCTAAGATTGTCCAGCCTCTGCAAGGTGAGCAGAATAGGGTCATTATGCATTCAGTAAGGCATAAAAAAACCCAGATGACTTGGCATTACTACAATTCAGGACGACATAGGTAGAATTCTTATATTCTCCCTGACTACTCCCCGGTGCTAAATTTCCGCTTATCACTGACACTCCTCTCTTGTCCTCCACTTATCAAAGCATTGATCTTTCAGTCATTGATTCATAGAAATCCTTTGCAACTCATTTGCAATCAATCAGCCAAAACGGCTTTTTATATTTTCTGGTGCTGCATATCTCCCCATGATCTTTGCCTAGTTCTTAGAAGCACCACTAGGCAGGGAATCGTGAGAGCTGGATTCAAACCTTAACTAGCAGTAACTTGGATTGAAGAATGTCTGCTTCTTACCTATTAAATGGGCGTAGTAATCAAGAGAGCTCAATCTCATGGAGTAGTGTGGGCATTAGACGTGATTAGAGATTGGAAAGTCCTGTAAGTGTCAGGCCTTGCCATTATCATCATCACTACAGTGAATTTTTTGTTCCTGGTAACTCTGCCTCAATTTCTTCAGGCCTTGATGTCTTCATCTGAAAAAAAAAAAAAAAAAAAGCTGTAAAACCTGCCCTTTGCACTATCCTAAGTCTCAAAAGCAATAAGGCATGCATGAAGAAATGTTTCCTAAATTGTAAAGCATTTTATGTAAGTAAGCAATGCTAGTTTCTTCAGAACTTTAATCATATGCCATAGATATTGAAAAAAATGAAGAACTATTTTGGATGACAAATTGTTCCTAATGCACGAAGCTTATATAGTCACCCTAGTCATGCACACATGTGTGAGTGAATGTGTATGTGCATATATTTGCCCACCGAAATGTCTGGTTAGAGTTATTTATGATAAACTTAAATTTTTATTTTTTCCTTGACACTGCAAATAAATCCATAGAATCTTTTTCTTTTTATCTATGAAAAATGTGTGAATATGTTGTTGGAAGCATGTTGGGAAGCACTGTGTTGTACAGGCTTAATCCTGACTCCCTAGGTTTGGGTGTTCAATTTATTTCAATGGCCCTACTTTTAGACCAAACTACAGCCAAAGACCATTTGCTATTTCAGACAGTAGAAGTTTGCCCTGACTTAGCCCATTATTAGAGACTCCGTAATCAGAAACTTTGAGTTTAGAATTGGATTGTATACAAAATTAACATAATGTGACAGACTAAAAATTAGTTCCTATAAATCGGCACATGTGGATATTTACATATAAATTAGAATTAAAATGAAATTAAATAAAAATTGAGTTCCTTGGTCGTACAGGGCATATTTCTCATGCACAGTAGCCACAAGAGGCTAGTGATTACCACATTGGAGAGCACAAATAGAGAATTTTCCATCAATGCTAAAAATTTTACTAAAGAATGATACTATAGAAAGATATTTGAAATGATATTGGGC